>NW_003804995.1:222138-251638 GCF_000255335.2 Galendromus occidentalis | reverse complement strand
CCGCCCGTTCGCCGGAACGTGGGCCAACCGCCTGGTTTGCTCTAACAGAGGACGTGGTTCTGAGCACGATGAATTCCAGGTAGTTTCGAACTCGTCCGCGTGTAGTCGGCGGTGTGTCAATCAGCACCCGTTCCCGCACAGCACCCGCACTCTCCGAGGCTGAAACCACTCCTAGCTAGAAGAACTAGCAGTCACCGTCGAGCGAGCCGACCGACCGACCAGCGGGTCGGGAGCCCGGCAGGCCCGAGGAAGACAACCAGCTCTCCCTGCTAGTAGCTGTAGTTCTTCCTTTTCCCCATGCGGAGATCGGCTTGAAAAAGCCGCTGTCTAGAGGAAAGCTTTAACTATTTCAAGCTCTGGTCCGACGAGTGTTCCTGCCTGTCAGTCTGCCTTCCCGCAGTGACTGCAGTACGGGAACGGCCGAGAGTTCCGGAGCGACCTTTGACTGAATGCATGAGATCATGATTATAATGTTTCGAAAGTTTCCAATGCTCTAAGGTGATCTCTTCCTCGATGTCTATTGTTTGTTTTCCTCGTTTTTCGGCATTGTACCGCGCTTGACCCGCAGTGAATCCCTATCCCCGTCGCATGCCGACCATGGGGTTCGAGCTGTGAACAGCGGCCACCGCCATCCCATTCGCCTGGCTGATTGTGCGAGTACGGAAGTGGTGACATCGAAACGGAGCTCGAGTCCCTCGCAGAAATTATAATACCGGGACTTGGACCCGAGGCGCCTGGCAACAGATCTATCAATCGATTCTGGATCTCGAGAGATATACAGGACGGCGGGGGGAAATTCGGGCTCGCGAGAACGTCGACGAGCGCAAGTCGTTCGCGTTATTGGAGGTCTCCTATTCGCGGTCGCTCTGAATCGGCTCAAGCGCGTTCAATTATTTCATGATTTTTTTTTTCATATTTCCCATCCAGAAACGATCGCAGCGGTACATTGAGCTTTCGAGGACAGATTCGGCCGGAGGGCCCCTCTTTAATTAGGGACGTTACTCATTTACAGTGTCGTTCGCTCAGTGGCTAGTAGGCAAGCAGCCATCTAGGCAAGCATGTACCGACGAGATTCGGGGGGCCACACGCGCTAACTCACGCACTCACATCTCATAGATCGACTGCGGCGGCGGTGGTGGTGGCGGCGGCGCTATTCATCGACGAAACAATCGTCGGGGATCGCGCTATCGGCCCTCCTAAACGGATCCGCCACGGGCCTACTCTGGAAACGTGGCAATCCATCAATCACGCCAGGCAGCAACCAGGCCACCGACTGACGAGCCGGAGCGACAATCGATCGAAACGTGAAATAATTCTTCTCCGATTCCCATGGCCGTCGATCATCGGTCGATGAACCCTCCCCGCCATTCATCAATCACTCAATCGATCAATCAATCACTCAATCGATCAATCAATCGATCGATTGATCAATCAATCGATCATTCAATCAAACAGGTCGCCTGTCCATCCATCCATCCAGCGGAGCGTTCGGCGAGGTATAGGCCGTGCTGGATTTCGCACTCCTCGCACGAGTTCAGTTGCTTAGGTTGGCGCCCGTTATTAGAGGGTTTCTTCGTCGGCAAGTGCCGTTTCCTCGAAGCATCGGCCCTTCCTCAGTCCTATCTATCTGTTCGTGCGTCCGTCCTTCTGTCAGTCGGCGAGTCTGCACGTCCTGACGTTCATCCGGCTTCTTTCTCGAGCTTGCAAGGAGTTCTTCCCTTCCTCTCACTATGTATGCCAGCCGAGCGAGCGAGCGAGCGACCGTCCAGTCGGATCGTCGTCCGCGGCGGGGTGAGAGCGGGCTAGAGCGGAGAACGGGGGAATTCGTCGTCGTTGGGTCGGTTCTCCTTTCTTGTAATTTATCGATCCTCTCTTCATTATGATTAGATTCTACCCTCCTCCTCCTTCCTTTTCCTCTGCTGCCGCCGCGACTGATGCCGCTGCTTAGGCCCTGTTCTCAGCGGCGGCGGTGGCAGCGGCGGTGGTCCCCCTAGAAGAAGGCAAGCAGCTAGCTCGCACCGAAAAGAAGGCCTCCTCGTTCGGTCCGTCCGTCCGGCCGTCGGTCTCTCGGCTTGGTGGTCCCTTCCTTCCCAAATTACGACTGCAATGCAACTACCCCAATATCGGCTGCTGCTGCCGCCACCGCCGCTCCTGCGGCTGCTGCTGCTGCTACTGGCTTGAGAAGCTCGCTTACTCGCTCGCCAATGGATGAAAATCATTTCATCGCTAAAACATAGTTGACGCTCCGTCCTTCCAGACGATGCGCAAAATGAAGCAAGTCAATCATTGTAGTCGCAGCCCCCAGCCCGAGACAATGGACCTACCTACTCGATTGGTCGGACCCTGCCGGGGAGGGTAATTAAAAAAATCCCGCTCTGGAGCCCCCGAAAGGAATAAGATTCCATCCGGGTCGAGGGGAGGAGGAGTCCTCCCGAGCTCTAGGGACACCTTCTCCTGAGCCGAATCGGGGCCCGAATCTAGGGAATCCGCGGCATTCTTGGACTTTCTGACGGAGTTTCCTCACGGAACTCCTTGAGAGGAACTCCGTGACGGCAATCCGAGGCGAAACTCCCTGGTAGGATTCTCGAACCGAATGCCGTGGTGTCAACTGATGCTTCCCATGGCCCTCCCTTATGTTCTTTGTCGATACGACATGGGATCCGCGAAATGGACGTGCCGATAAACTGTTCAGCTTCAGATACCTCCTGGCGACAATCGATAACAGACAGCCTCGACGACGATGAGTACTCCGACGTGCGAGCCGGGAACGATAACCAGTTTCCCCACATGGACGACATGGAACCATCGAGACGGTCGTTAATCGGACTATCTATCCATCTGTTCGATTTTTCCCAAGTCCATTCCTCCTGCCGGCTCTGTGGGTCCGGATTCGAGCGTCCCGTCGTCGCAGAATGTCTCATTGTCTTGAGCGGCGTATCCAAGCGAACTCAGCCTTTGCTCGATGGTTTCATTTCGGGAATAAGGGACCGGGGTCGATGCGTTCGTAAGCGGTCTCCCCAGCTGTCATCCGGATGCCAGATAGACGAGAGACAGTGCCGAAGCAGTACTGATTGGAACTACGACGACCGTGAAAGAGTGAGGTGCGAGGGCGGATAATTAGCGATTCATACCATGGGCCCAGGGAGCCCCTATCGAGAAGAGAGAATACCGAACGAGAACGGATCCAGAAGGGAGAGCGCGTTCTAGAGTGCACAGCGAAACAAATGGAACTCTATGGGCCGCCGCCATCGACACCGCCGCCCGGCCGACCGGCTGGACCGATACCGTAGAGGGGCCCCTTGACGTGACGGAGTGCCCTATACAACAACTAACTCACCGGTGTTACACACAAACACACACAGACGGACAAACAACACACAACTGTTTCCCTAGTCGCCGTTGTTGTCGTCGTCGTCGAACACTTGGTGTGTCAGTGTGTCTGGCGGAGATCTCCGAGTTCTGCGGGTCCTGTCCGGAAATTCGCGCACTGGAGATCCGCGTCGAATGTCGAGCCTTTCCGTCCACGTGAGCCAGAACTTGCAGTCCTGAATCGGAGGTCTTGACGCTATGGCGGGCACTGTGTCAGAAGTTTCGAGTTCCGTAGGTCGCGAATATCAAACCGAGAATCACAATTCGAACACCGAGTCCAAATCCAGAATAGGGACTGTACACTTAATGAATGCCGACGTTCTCGCTGACGTCAAGATCGACAATCAGACAAATGGAATCATTGACGACGATGATGATGATGATGAAGATGGAACATACACAGCACCACCGCCACAGAGCACTTGGAAGAGGCCCCGAGAGGCCACGAACAGGTGAGCGCGCGCGAGTTTGACAGCTAACCCGTGGCTCCGATGGCCGGATCTGCGAGAGCCTGTTGCGATGCCGGTGACAGCGTGACCGCAAGGACGCACTTCCCAATCTCAGAATCCGATGGGATCGAGCGCACGTCACCGTTAGTTATGGCGGCGCTGATTTCGTTCACTAGTCGCGGACCGGCGACTGCATGCTCCCTGTTCGTTAGCTCTATGCATATGAGCACACTTAGAAGAGAAGGCACTGCTTAGCCGGCGAGCTTACCCAGAGCGCCACTAGGGGTCGCATCGGCCAACGCATGCGCGGCGCACACCGAATCGTCGGCCGAGCCGACGACGACGGCGAGAACTACCGTCTGACGGTGAGGGAAAAATTCCGACGGAATAAACGTCTCACGCATTATTGCTGTCATGCACTCGACGACATCAACAACATCATCCGCATGCCCGATATGCAGCGGCGGTCCCAGCTCATCCTCGATGGGGAAAAGCTCCGTGTATGCGGAGAATACCTACTTGGAGAGCGCTGCTGTTTCCGATGACACGTTGTTGACAGCAGTTTTGTCAACAGAGCTGTTTTTTCCTCTCCGACTATTTTCCGTTCTCTCATTGGAGCGCAGAATAATTGCTTGAACGAAATGATTACGAAAAACGTGAAATGGGATGATACGGTAATTTTGGCTGATGGTCCGCCGGTTTTCGACACCTGAATGAGCTCAATAGACGGTCCTCGTGTGATATATCAATGTTTCGAACACCGCCTTGAAACACTTCACAAGCTGTCCTATATCCATGTTGCCCTATTGGAGACTTTTCCCTTCGCCCTCGCGCTCAGAACAGGCTCAGATACACTGAGGTAATCGGCGATTGATTCGGTTGGATGTGACTCTCGGTCAGAAATAGAGGAAGATATTGCAGTGGAGCAGCATTCAAAGAGTGTCGCCTGGACTTGTGGAAGAAATGATTGAAAGCCGAACGAAGACATCCGAAGATGTTGTTGACGATAAAGAATGGACTGCTTGCGATTTCCTCAAGTAAAGATGATACTTATCGAAAAGTTCGCGGAACTCGGACAGGTGGCTATAAATACTTGGCAACTGTAGATGCGATTAAAAACGAAAAGCGGGCAAGTATTTCATTCGCGGTCGCTATAGGTGCACCGGTCAATGCTGCCGATCACACGTCGTGTCAAGAACTCTCCTGCATCGAGCTGCGACGATCAGTCCGGAGTGTTCGGAGGATGCACGTGATCCGCGGACACGATCCCTCGTTTGATCGCTTCTGACGTTTTTCGAGCATTATGATGTCGATTGACAATACCCCGTCATAAAATCAATTCGGCTTTCGATGATACTGAAATGATATTCAAAAATCGTCGAGAGCGATGATGATTAAACATGAATTCATGAGGAACTTCAACATCGAACTCCATCCATCCAATGAAGCTGACAACTTCAATTCTCTTTATTGCTCTCATTCAGCAGGGAACCTAATTAGGCCCATGATCGATTCAGCTAATTATACATCGCAGGGTTTTCACTCCGCGCTCTCGATACTCAATGTCAGTAGCCTATCAGCTCTTGAGTCCGTCGGTCGCGCGGCGCTCGCTTTAAAACTCACTCTTCACGCGGAAACTCCACCCCAAACCCTTTATTTCTCCTCTGCGGCGGCCCTCGTTATTGCATCCGTTCTATTCAAAGCTCTCCCTCTCCCCCTTCCGGGGCGAAGAGCACTTCAACTCGTCGTACCACCCACTTTGCCAACGAGCCCATCACCAATGCTGGTTGCGAGGAGATCCGAACGAGGAGCGGGCTCGAAACCCTAGCCCGGGACTCGATCCCGCGCTCGGCTCCCGCTCCAGGAGCGCGGGCTGGCCGATCTCCGTGATGCGTCCATCGACGGTTTCCCGCTCCGATTCGCCGCCCGTCCAGGCCGGGCCTTTAATCAGGGCCCTCCTACGAAGAGGAATACTGTGAGAGGCGGCTTCAGCGGCCGCTGTCACTCTATGCAAACACGGGTGATAGCGAACGCGTGCCGAAACCGCTCCTTCTGCCGCCGCTGCTACCATTGCCGTTGTCGTGGGGAAAGGGTCCCAGAGAGGAGGCGAGGGCCTTCTTGCTTGCTTTGCCTCCGGCGGCCGTTGGCGGTGGCAGCGCTGTCGGTGCGGCCGCCGATGTTGCTGCATATTCAAATGAGACAGATCCCGCCCCGTTCGCCTGAGCGACTAGCGGAATAAACAGGGCCCTAGTAGGTATTCGAAGCGTACCGTGGATTTCTGATCTCTCGTCGGGCTTTGTCGGTGGAGCGACAAAACCGAAAACCGCATAAGTTGCCTAGTCGGGCGAATTCCCACGTCTGACGCGAACGCTCAGTGAAATTTTTCGGGGGAAGCCCGGAATGTTCCGGCTGAAGACGTGGATCCGGTCCGAAGCTGCGTCGTCGAGTATAGCGAAACCAGGAACGCATCGAGATATTCCTCTCCGAATTACAGCATCCCGAAACGTTCTCCAAAATTCCGCCTGTTTCCTGAGACGATCACTCATGACCGGTATCGGAACCTCGGTGGCTGGTAGGGAAACTTTGTCGCGAGCAAAAGAAAATAGAGTCTGAGCAGCTTTAGAAGCGAAATATCTTCTTCAGATAGCTCACGCGATGTATTTATCTTGTTTCGCGGACGGTCGGTGTTTGAATCCTGTTACTCAGACTCAGCTCTGGATTCTCACGTCTACGTTTCGTCTTGTGCTATCTTCCCCGTCTAACTGTCGTTCGGTGCCGGTGTTAGTATTTATCGGTGAGTATTTATCAAAGATGACCCCAAGGAAGTCAGTTCCCTCACAGTGATCATTATAGATCATCATGTTCATGCCGTTCTTATGCCGTTCACGGCTTTATCCACTTATGAGTGAGTGCATCGATCCGGAGAAAGAGGGAGACGGGAGATTTATATCTACATATGAACCCCAACACCGCATCTAAACTGATTCAACCAGTGTATGGCTATCCCACCACCGGGTCATTCCCGCCATACCTTTTCTCTGCAAATGGAAATTTCTGTCGAAAATTCATCATCCGTAGATTGAGATCACTCAGCGGCTGCTCTGTCGTGAGCCTCATCTCATCATCTGGCTCTCTGTGACAGAAACAGCTCCTGAGCTAATCTTCGAGCAGCAGCCGCAGCAGCAGAACAAAGGGGTAGACCTCTGAGTTCTGACCGAGCGCTCGGCGACTGACGACAATTGGTTACCGCGCACCGTTGTCATCGCCGAGCACAGTCGGTCCCTTCGTGTGAGTTCTGTCAGCTCGTCAAAACTCGACAATCATTTAGCGAACCGCTCGCTGACGTGAACGTGAAACGCTCTCACCAGCACTTAGAACAAGCACGACAACACCGGCAGCGACGACAATAAATGACCGTCAATTTTGTGGAAACCCGCGCTCGTGGGTTCTGGCACTTCACAGATTCTGACCCCTGTTGCCGATGTCGTGGCCGGTGTGTTGCGGCGGCGCACTAGGCGAGCGAGCGGCCGATCGTCCAAGCGGGCGACCGATTGATCTTCTCGGGCGATCGGGAAGTATCAGTCAACGGGAACGAATAAAATCGCTTCCAAATAATACTCGAAAGAAAGATTGCGCTAATTTATTACTTCCTTTCTTTAAAAACCCTAAGGTCCGGGTGAAAATCGTTCCCGAATTCGAGTAGGTTCAACAGTCCTTTTGTTACGAATTGAGCTACGACCGTCGGAGAAGAAAGAAATTCTGTGTGATCGACGTCGAGGACGAGTCCAGGAATGCATATAGAGGAGGGCTCGTGAGGTCTGCTCCTCGGACGGGCCGGAACGACGGGGCACGCCGGAGTTTCCGTCGCAAACTTCAGCCGATCAGACTTCGCGCCATGCTGCGAATCACTGGAACTGCTCCAACGGGTAGTGTTGTCCGAACTCGCTGAGATGCTCTCGAAGTTGATCTCTTTGCTCTTGGATGTGGAGTGGCATTTCTTTGTATACATCGGTAAACATCACGTCGATCGGAGGCTTCTTTATACGCTCGCCCTCTTGGAAGACTCGCAAAACCTGGAAAATGAAAATGCGAGCAATAAGTTCCCGTCCATCTCCGCGCGTCCGATCACGAATTCCACGGAATATCTGTTCTCCGTGCCTAAATCGTGCACCGCTTCGGAGGAGCAAACTATTCGCCTCCGCTCCCTTGGAAGGCTCTTGACGATGGGCTCCTTTCACGCGAAAAATTCTGATCGCGAAAAATATCGAGGGAACTCGCCCGAAAACTTCAAGAACGAGCACCGGCTCTGTCCGCGGTGCCAGCATCGAGCATCAACGATTTCCGTCAATGCGTCCGCTACTCAGCGACGTACTCATCGGTAAGAGTGATGAATCTGAATTCGCTCTGAAACGCATCTCCGATGGATTGCGATCCAAAGGAATCGCGCAAGTTTCCGCTATTGGAGACTCGAAGATCCTTCTCGACGCGAGCTCAAAGCGTGCCGATAATATCGAATGGGAGGACATATCACGCGGAGGGGGGGAAAACGACGCTTCGGTCGGCGGGCACGGCGGATATTGAGGAATAAAACATGAAATATTTGAATGCGCGCGGCGACGAATCGGAAGCCGAGAAGCCCCTCGCAGACTCGACCACATCCGGCCGGCTCGGGTCGTTCGAAAAAGGCATAAAGCACCGGAAGCCAAACAACGCCCCAATATAGGCGCGCAGCCGTCCATGGTCAAGTCCACCGCGGCAGTAGTCCGAGAAGGCCGCCAACGACAAGACAAGCGCTTCTATTCACCCGTCCGCTATTCTCTCGGGCAGAGAATCGAAGCCGTCGCGTCGCATAATTGCATGTGGACCCAAATCCCTAAAGCGTCCCGTCTCTTGCCGTGCTCCTGTTTTCGGTCGGTCGGGCGGTCGGTCGCACAGTGAGATGCTGTCTGATGAGACGTACGTTACTCTGCAGGCGAGAGACTTTGCGAGTCTCTTTGATGGCAGCAGTTGCCCTTCGGTGTACGAGGCGGAGAACGAGAGCTGGTGCAAGCCAAGAGGTCGGTCGATTTGTCGCATAGGAGGATGGATGGATGGCAGAGGTTAGCACGGACCTACGGACGAGCACGGCGGTCGGAATCGTCCCAGGACGGACGCATCCCGCAATGAAAATGTAAATAAAGTTCCCATTTGATTTTATATTGGAGATTTATTTCTTTGCCGCGCGCTTCTTCCCACGCTGCTTTCGTTGGAGATTTTCAAATTCTCTCACTTCGTTTACGCTTTCTCTCTGGAGTGCTAGGCCGCTTTGCAAGACACCGACGGAAATTTCAGCGAGAGAAGATTCGGAAATTCGCGCTCCTTCCTCACGACATCTCATCGCTCAGCCCGCGACACGACCTGTGGGTGCCTTGGCTTGAAGTTCAAGCCTTGAACTACCGTTCCGAGTCTTCTTTCCGGGATCCTTCGCATGACCTTCGTCATGAGAAACCTTGACCAGAGGACTATATGCGACGGTGTGATGCGCAAAAGTTATCTCGACTCGACGCGGAATTCCCATCTGACAAACTGAGAAAACTTCTTGGGGCCGGTCGACTAGAAACCGAGAAATTCTCGCGGGGAGGGTAGGAATGCTCCACGCGAAGAATAACAAAAGAGAGACGCCTTCACGGAAAAAAGAGGAGATGCCGAAAAGTAGGAGGAATTCGAGGCTCGGATCGAGCGCGAGAGTGTGTTGGAAAGGAAAAAAGAGGGCGAAGATGTCCTGAGTGAATGCACCAACCAACCGAATGACCCCTCCTTGGTATGCAGAAGGTTTCTTCGCCTACTCTTTTCGAAACGAGTTCGCTGACGGTCACTCGACTCGATCCGAGGAGCCAACCAAAGCATAGCCAACAACGCTGCATAGCCAAGCCCGTTCCAACGGAGGAGCCCCGTTCCGCAGAGCGATTGGAACACGCAGGTTCTTCGAACTGCGTGGCGCGACAGGGAAGGCTCTCCTCTCATGTATGGAACCCCAAGCTGTTCGAACAGTCGAAGGCTTTATTAGGATGATTTGTCCATCGAGCATGAACTCTCCACTAGATCGAGGATCTAGCCCATCAATACTCCACTATACATCGAATGGAATAATGGGGAGCCGCGGTTACCTGAGGTATGCTTCAAGAACCTCCGGCCCTCAGATTTGGATTCGACCAGTGGGCGAAGAATGTAAATCCAACCCGAGATTCGTACGGGACGAGTCGAAGGAAGACAGCATTGATCTCAAAACGGGGCCCGCTTGACTGTTCTCCCGTCCCTCTTCCAATGCGAGAAAATCAGTGTCGTTCCGCCTCTCCTTTCCCCGCTCAATCATAAAGCGTAGCGGCTTCTCCCTCAATTTCATGGAGGAATTCGAGAAACTTCCGAATCGCTCCGAAAAGCTTCCGGAGTTTTCGAGAAGAAGGACTTTTAATTTGACAATGTCGGGCGATCGCGGCCGAGTTCGCTACGCTGATCTTCCGCTAGTAACGAGCTCCCAGGCCCTCCGAAAATGGGGAAGAAGTAGGTTTCGATTTTGAGACGCCTCAATCCCAAATGGCCGTGGTGATAATCATCAATCAGACTACTCCCATCATTCCATCATGGAGTCGCCGAGTATCAGCCCTCGCCTTGTGAAGAAGCATCCGATGTCCAAAGGGACAACGTGAGGTTTTTGCTCCCTCGCTCGCTGTCGCAGGAGGTGGAGGCGATAGACGAGAAAAGGGAGACGAGGACGACGAAGATTGTTGCCAGGAATAGCCCTCGAAAGAAAGAGGAAGGCCAGATCTCTTCTAAGGATATCATCACATTCAAATTTGCGCTTCCCTCTGGCTTGTCGTGACAGATTGGAACGGCCACTGGGAAAGAGAAAAGCCATGGCATATGCAATTTCAAGGGGAGATCCGGTGATCCATTCGGGTGATGGACGCACGCGAGGAAGCGGAAGCGACTTCAGAGGTGACGACAGAGTGAGCTCGCTTTCGAGCTACTTGCCAAGGAGCCACCTCCTCGACCACTGGGGGTTTGCCTCACGACAATCTCCCGTGTCGTCGATTCCTCCCGTTAGAGAGAAAACGCGACAATGGATCTTCGAACCACGACGACTCCTGGACGATGTCATTGATTAGCCTTTGCCGATGCTCCGGAGAGATGTCTACGCAAGGACGAGAGATTGTCGACGTGAAAGCCCGCGAGCAAGAATAGACGAGTTATTGTGAGATGAAAGCGGCACGAATTGCTCTCGACGAATAAAATCGAAAACCCAGATCAAAGCCAGGTCTCGTTGTCGATATTTGTGTTATGTTCAACAGAAATTGAATACATGCGCGATGCTCTTGTTGCTGTTTCTAGTTTTCGTAGAGATTGTGGTCACCGCCGCCGCAGCGCAGTCGTTCAACAAGCCCCTATATCGCCGAGGCACGGAATGCTTTCTGATTGATGTGGCGGGGTCACGAAAGCGTCGAGTGCACAATTTTGAGGATTTATTTGGAGAAATCTGCCGTCAAAAGAATCAATAAGCATTCTCTGCTCTTTCGTTGTGGGCACCCGCAACGAGCACACTTGGTATGAGCCGCATTCAAAAGAAAGTATGAAGAATAGTTCCATCCTTCTCAGAATTACGTTTCACGAATGATACGGTTAAGTTTCCCGGGTAATCCGCAGAAGAATTCCGCACTAAGCGTCTGGAATCGCGTAGATGTCGGAATGAGGCTTTGGCTGAAAAAACCGAGAAATCAAGAAATCATTGCGTCGGGCGATGAGAATTTCGACCGAGCTTCACAGAACGCAGTCATGCCAAAGTTCCCGCTTTAATCATGTGAGGGTATATAAGAGAGCACGATTCAGTAGAATAAACAATTGGAGATAACGAAGAGTCTTTACTGGCGCAGTCGATTTGGAGAATGGCTAGGTCACCGTCCGGATCTATGCCTACAGATCTGTGAGTCACGCAGATTCATTCACGGAGAGTTGTTGGAGAACTTCATAATTCAAGGATCCCGTCTCTGTCCGAGACAAGGCACTGCTCAAAGCTGCGAGTCGCTCAGTCTGGCACCGTAGAAATTGAGTGCTGGTGTAGGGCGTCAAGAAAATCGGAGGCCGGAATGACCTTACACTACAGTCCGAGTGGGGTCCCCCTTCGAAAATCTCGGCCCCGTTGGATTGAAGTTTTCCAAGAAGTGTCCGAATGATTCCCATTTTACGCTCAATCCCAGGAGGGATTGGATCAAAAGTCCGGGGGTGTGAGGGTATATAAGAGAGCACGATTCAGTAGAATAAACAATTGGAGATAACGAAGAGTCTTTACTAATCATTTCATGAAGGTCACGGCGATGGAGAAGGGATGCTGTCTTGACTTCTGCATCAAAGGGGAAATCTTGCAGAAAAGTGGAGCTAGTGAAATGTCTTTGTCCACGGCAAGCAGAAAGTTTAGCTTGCGTGCTCGGGAAATCTATGAACACAAAAACTAAACCTAGCACAAAAAGTCGCTCGAGCAGAAGCCTTCAGAATGCGATCGGCATCGACTGAAGAGAAGTTTGTCGTCGTAGTCGACGTATTCTTCGGCGGCGCCGGTCGGTTCCCCGCTTGCTTGGTAAGTGGTGCATAGAATCGAATTTCGGCTGAAAAACGCAGCCGCCGTGGACAAAAACTCGAAGCGCACAGGAGTAAGCCATCCAAATCATTGACGATAGCTCACCGCTCTGCCGAAGCGTCTTGAAAACAGAGCACTTTTTCTGCCACCACGGAGCCGTTAATTTTGTGTCGATTGGTTAGTGAATTTTTATGTATCCGAGCCTCATGACGTTGTCACCTCTCCGACTGAGCCTGGCCTCCGATTTTGCCAAACTAATAACTAAACTACAGGTCGCCGGACTAAATTCAGGAATTCCGCATTATCGACAGCTCACGGACTAGTTGGAGAACGTGATACTTGATCCGAGTCGGATCCAGAACTTCAGTTGTCGCGAAAACGCTGCGGAGCCGACCATTCCTTTGGGCATCGAGCAAATGAAGTTGTAAGACGGCAAGCAGGTACAGCGGACGCCAGAGGGGAGCTAGTCGGGAGCCCGAGAGCAATGAAGCGCAAAACACGAGGAAAATCCAACCTCACCGATGCAACTCCCGGTAACATCGCTCGATAGACGGAGGAGAGATGAGATTCGAACACGTGATCTGCTTGCTGGGAGAGACAATTTGTAAATGGCGAAATCTTCAGTCGGAGCGATCTAGCTGCCGCGCTGCTATTGCGGAGGAGAAGGACTCTCCTGGAGCCGACTAGATGCCGGGGCGATGCCACTGTCGACTTCGCACTCCCGACGACGAACAGGTCTGATTTATGAGTATGCCGAAAGGAAATCGGGATACCGGAGGCAGGGAAAAGGAGCTAGACGGGAACAACAAAGCAAACAAAATGTGAATGCGATTTGGGGGTCTCGTCATAACAAGTGATACGTGCGGGGCTGCAATAAGACCGAGCGATCCGGGAACAAACCAGCGGGAAATTCAAAGAGACGTTCCGAAGCCGGTGACGTGCAGCGTTGCAATAGAATTGGGGGATCGCTCGGGAAATGGCGAAGCTCGACCGGTGGTTATCCATTTCGTTCCAATTATCCGCCGGAAACCCGTCCAACACTCCTCGTCGAACTTCAGGAGTCTCATGAGCCTCGGTCTACCGTCATCGCCGCGGGATGAATACTTGCAACAGCAGAGCCCGAATACGATCGAAAGCTCGAAGCAAATCTGAGGCGTTTTGTTTCAAACGAGGGAGGCGACCAACTCAGTTTGCAAAAGTGCAAGCCAGTGGTGAATGCATACAGACCCATCGACAGACACCGACACGCTAGACATGGGACACAAAGTGACCCCGAGCGACCCCGGACAGATACAGGAGGCGACAAATGGCTCTCTCTCGCATTCTCGTTTTTTTCTCTCTACTTTTGGCTAGCTGGCTTGAAGTAGCCCCATTTTTTAGAAGGGCGGACTCCCCAGATGGGATTCGACCCACGAGCGCGTGGTACATACAACGTATCATTTGCATCCTGATCCTGAAATGTGGTCCTCCATTGCGCTTCTGAGGGGGAGGAGACGAAATCATCTGTGTATCGCAGGCGATACGCAGCCCGTCGAGACCGCCGTCCTCACAGAGAACGCACTTGACGTAGTGTTCAGTGTTGTGAATTTTCAAGAAGATTCCTTCCGGGACATATGCGGTACCTTGGCGAATGAAGTCATTCATCGCCTCAACGTGAAACACTCGAAGCCAATACTCGTGATTGGGCTTCGAGGAATCCAGCACTCGGCGGCCAATATCCTGCCCGACCGGTGCCAGTCGCCGCGTCAGCATCAACGCCGATATAGAGATCAAGAGGAAGGACGCGGACAACGAGCGCGGGCGGGAGGAAGAGAGATCGCGGGTGCAATATTCAAAAAGCATTTGTGTCCAATTTTCACTTTTATTGCTACTGAGGGGAGTCGCTCCTTTCAGCCAACAACCAACAAAACGCGCTTGGCTTCCTCCTCCTCCCTGACCCGCGGCGTGACTACCATCACCGCTGCTGCCGCTGCATTTTCTCTCGCCGCATCTGAGATGCAGATTTCTTTCGAGATGCATCACTTCAAAACTGATATTTTTGTTTGTTGCACACAAACAGCCGACTTGGAAGAGTTTTTGATCTCCCAGATTCTGCGGGAGCTTCTGTTCACGGGAGGAAAACAATATCCAACGTCTGATTCCTGACTGACTGAATTGCCGAGCGCAAGTCTCCGCTCGCAGCGAAACTCATCAGGGAAAAATCCTACCTACCTAGGTAGTAGGTAATTTCCCTCGCGAGCGATGATTGTCTTCTTTACGCGAGATCAGATACATGTGCGGTGCAAATCGCATCCGATCCATCGAAAGTGAAGCACAACATCAACAACCGGATCAACACAGCGAGATGTCGGTATACCAAGTCCGCGACCCCGAAAGCGGGGTTAAACCCATCAGGGATAAAGCGTATTCACAGCCGATGTCCCAGAGGAATGGACGCAGCCACTTAGATGCTCCCTTGAAGTCGGCGAGGAATAGCGGGCGTTCAGTTGCGCCTAGGGGCGAGCACGCAGAAACCAGTGCTTGGAGGGGTCTCCACTTCTCTCAAATGCCGCATTCGCCCTCACGGGCTTTGCCTATTGGAGGTTTCGGACGATTTTCGAGAGCGTGTCCCCATCATTGCGAGAATCGTCCGAAAATCCGGGCGGAAAAATCGTGGATAAGACAATTCGTCGACAGCAGTCATAACGTCAACATCTCATCGAGAGAATGATGACACTGAGGCAAAAAATAAGATAGACGATGCCGCGTTCCGCTCCTCCATACGGAAGGGGGATCGTCTAGCCGGGGATTCGCGGTCCCTCTTCTCAGCTCGCTCCGTCCTGTGGTCTGTCGGGGGTCAGAGTGTATCGCTCATCCATCATGTCTTTTACTAGGCGCTGCCTCACTCCGTATAAGGTCGCCCGCCGAGGTTATCGCCTACAATTGGCTTCATCGGGAGCGTTTGACCACCATTGGGAACGATCCACAGCTTTCATAAATTTGTCATCATGACATGCTCCATGAGCGGCGGCGTCGTTGATGCCTAAACTCGAGGGGCATAATCGCTCGGACGAGGGGGACAGAATTCGAAGTTCTCTAGGCACTCTTGTTCGCAACTCCAACCGGAGTACACTGCAGCGTCGGTCGAAACTACCTACAGCGTCCGTATCAAAGCGTGGGACCGGTGGGGCCGTCGTCGAGCTCGGGGATTCGAGTAATTCCTCGGGAAATGTTCAAACATGTTGTCGCGAGAACATGCTCCATCAGCGGAAATTCAATTAGACGACCGATGTGGCGGTATGAAGAACGTTTTCGTGGCCGCTTCCTGATGACTCTGACCTGCCACCCCCGCCGATAGGGCTCCACCGGAGCCTCGTGCAGGAGTTTTATGAGCAGGAACCGGCGAGGATTCGGGTGACGGATGGAGACGAATAGCCTCGTCGGTATTCATTTGGCAATGATGGTAAATTTGTATCCTCGGTCACCACTATCGTTCGTTTGCGAATCACGGCTTCGTATTTCTACCTAGGTACATCCGAGCTGACCGCCGATTTCCCTCTTGAGGTCTCCATCGCGGAGCCAAACATTTGCTTAACTCAACCGAGGAACCATCCATATACATCGCAGAGCTTTCGCTCGCTGGCGAGCCCACTCGTCGAGGGTCCTCCATCTAAAAGCGTTCGAGGCGTTTGTCCAATGAAGCGAATATGATGCGACCATTGTCGCGGCCGTCGGTCGTCGCCGTGAACCTTCGTCTAATGCACGGCCGGGACCTAGGTGTACGTCAACCTCAAATGTACGAGGGACGATTTCGAGATCCTGCGCGATCCTCTGCGCGGAGAAAAATGGCGCGATTCCGCTCACACGGCTCGCAGCGAGAGAAAACCGGCATCCGTCACAGCAGGTGCGTGCTGTCCATCGTGGATGACGAGTGACCGCAGGTTTCCTTTCAACAGGCCTCGACCTCGAGGTAGGAATGTCATGAGGGAAGAGCCTTCGACCGATCTCGCGGACTTACCTCTTTTTTGATTTCGTCGCGGAACTGCTCTTCACGCTCATCTGTCCAGAGACCTTTCGAAGTTATGAATTTTCTGAACCGAACGAGAGGATGAGCTTTCTCCTCCCAAGTTTTCACCTTGAAAATAAAAATTCGACTTCTAGAGCTAATCCGCTGATGACGTCAGTCGAATCATGCGTCGCGAAATCTCACCTCGTCAATGCTCCGGTAGGCCGTGGAGTCATCCGACGTGCTATGGTGGCCCAGTCTGTAGGTCATGGCTTCTACGAGGACCGGTTTGTTCTCTTTGAGGCAATATTCGCGAGCTCTCTTCGTAGCGTTGTAAACCGCCAATGTGTCATTGCCTGGAAGGAATTGCGTTCGTCTTTCTCCATGGTCGACTGTATTGAGGAGCGCGCATTGTACTAGAAGAGCGAAAACAACTCCGGCATTCGGCCGATGCGATGGTGAATGGGAGTCGGAGGTGCCTCTCGCTTACCATCGCAACGGATTGTCGCGATTCCGTAGGCCGGTCCCCTGGCTCCGATTCCATCGCCTCTGTACTGATCCTTGGTCGGGGTGGAAATCGCGTAACCGTTGTTCCTGCAGAAGAAGATCACGGGCGCTTCCAGAGTGGCCGCAAAGTTGAATGCAGCGTGCGCGTCACCTTCCGAAGCAGCTCCTTCGCCAAAGTAGCACATGACAACGAGATTTTTCTTCGCCCGTTTGAAAGCATACGCTGAGCCCACCTGCAATCATTATAGCTGCCTCGATAATAGCGAGCTCTCATGCCCTGGTTTGTTTACCTACACACGTCTGAGCAAGTAACGTGGGGGGGGGGGCGCCGTCCTCGATGAGTGGTGGAAGGAAGGGGGAGACGAGAGGTGAGAAGGGAAGGCCGTCGGCGGACCGGAGCGAGCGTGGGCGACGAGGGAGGCGGCGCGCCCATATGTAAGTGTGTATAAGTGTAGTAGCCTCTTGACAAAGCAAGAAACAGCGTGCAAATCCGCTCGGTCACCCGCTGGGCGTAGTAGCACCCTCAAAAGAGAAGTCCGAAAGCACTTTACGCCAGGGGCTCGTTTGTCGATTTGAATCGACATACCACTTGCTCGACGACCTGGCCGACTGGAGGGCTGGCTTTTTCCATGGCAACATTCTTCGACGTTCCCCGCGACGGCTTGTTGGTCGTCGGTTCTTCTTTTGCTCCCCCCGCCGGCATAGGCACCACCACGCTATCACGCTTGCAGTGGGGAATATGCAATAAATCGATACAAGTCTACATTTGGAAAAAGTGACCGCTCAGTCCGAGGAAGAAGGGAACGACGAAGGACGAGGGAGATGTTTTGTAGCTCCGAACAACCAGTCGGCGGACCGACCGGTCTGTCTGCCGCCTGGCTGGCGAGCGAGCGAACGAGCAGCCATCGAGTGCACGCACGGGTGAATGGTCCCACGAACAAATGCATGAACGCATGTCTCAATGACCGTGGCTTTGGGTTGTATTCAAATGAGAAGCACGTACACCTACAGGATGGAGCGCAAAGCGCCCGCTGCAAAATCGATGCAGCCGTGTTCGGATCGGCTCAAAGTGGAGGTGGAGTGAACCAGGAAGGATCGATAGACATCCAAGCGATATTGGGGAATTTCGCCGGTTTCGGCCACCGTTGGAATATCGGCCGGGCGAGGCATATAGAGAACGTTGAGCCTCCGGAAGAGTCGAAAATACATGGAGTATCGAGAGCGGGGCGAACCCGGAGCTTGGTAGAGATTGAGAGCGAGCGAATGAGCTTCCATTTACTAGGATACTCACAGCCTGAGGCAGTTGTGTCGTAAGTGGAGAGCTGATGGTTACAAACGACTTTTCTTTCGACCCGTAATGAACGGGCATTTGACGTCCCTTGCCAGCGTCCAACGAATTACCGTAGCATTGGTTGATCATTTCCACGATTCCGAAGTCTCGCCAGATGAGAACCCCTGTGGAAGACAGTTCGTTGTTACGCTGCTGCGATAGCTTTAGGCCTCGAATTCACGAGCACACGAGTTCACGTGTGCTCCCTCGGGTGAGCACCGACTCGCGAGTTTTCCCGAATGGGCAAACGATACGTCTCCTTCACGCGACTTTCCCAGATCGATAGGAGTCGGGTCGGAGGTCGCTCTGAACCATCGATTGAGCCTCTCGGGAGAAGATGATTCAAGAACCGAAACACGATAGGGACCTTTTCAGGGATATTGTCGAATATTCCTCGCGGAGTTCAGTGAGAAAGGGTTAGGGGCTCTCAGTTAGAATAATGATGAATAATAATAATCCTCGATGTCCGAGATCACGAGTTCCATTCCCTCGGTCTCGCCAGATACGATGAGCGCGATCAGTGCCGAGCTCAGGAAGGTCAAAGATGGCCCGTGGAGTCGCCACTCGTGGATCGGTGAATATCAGGGATACGCTCCTCCTCATGGACATTCAACGTGGAACATTCATCGAGAAATCATTGGAGTCGTCTCGAAATTCACGAGGAGACGCCTCGCCGTCGGGCGAGAGAAAATTCTCCTGGATAAACCTAAAAGCCCGAATGCCTTGTCGAGAGTCCACCGAGTTTTGGTGAACGGTTAGTCCGCCAAGCGGCCTGGCAAACGAGCGGTCAGCCGAGCAGCTAGTCTGGTCAGTCGTGCATTGCTCGACCGAATGAGATGAGAGGGATTCTCCGTCTGTCAAGAGGGGGGGCGAGGACTCGACCCTGGAGGGAACAAAGGGGCAACGCGGATCTCTGAAGAAGAGGCGAGCCAAGAATATGGGGTGGAGGGAGGCAGGCAGGCGGGCGGGCGGGGCTTTGATGGGGATCGTTGAAGGGAGAAATAGTCGCGGGGAAAGCAAAGCCCCATGGTGCGAGCAACGGCTCGCTGCTATGTGAAATAAAACTAAATAATGGCAGTTAGCTGGCTGGCTGGATGTCTGTCCGCCGGACACTCGCCAGCGAGAAGAAAGGAAAAAAGAAGAAGAACTGAGCTAAAAAGAGAGCCGACCGAATAAGCGCCGAACCCTCTTCTAAATGAGCAGATGTGAGCAAGGTAGGGCTGGGGAAGCATGGACAACGAGGCATGGGAGCGCGGGGGAAAATGGGATACGGGAAAGAGGAGGTTGGCGGCATCAGCGCTAGTGAGGGCATATTGCATTCTCACGGATGAGAGGGAGATGCTCCGCTCGCTCGCTGGCCGGATCCTTTCGACCGGTCAGCCATCGGTCGAAGGAGCGAGCAGTTGGCGGGGCATTAGACTGGCAATCGAGAACGGAGGGAAGAATTAGAAGAAGAATGGAAGACCACCGTACCAAAAAGAACCGAACGCGCGGATGCCGCCACCGATGCCGCCGCTGCATGGGGAAAAAGACCCAGGGAAACAGCTTCCGTCATCAGATAGAGGAACCTTCAGCCGACTGACCAGCACACGGACTCCGCCACGGGGGCGATGGAGCGCGCGAATCAAGAGACGAATACAAGGGATGTTTCAGACGATGAGCTTCCTATAGATTTCTTCGCATAGGAGATCCCTGACCGCCCATTTCATCGGATATGCGGCTTGGTCGGACCCTCTCGGAGCAGCAAGGAAGACGACGCTTTTCGCTCGAAGGCCGTGCCGCCGTTCGATACATCATCTCCCTATTCCCTGCCCTGCTCCCTTCTGTCCGGAATTCTCAGGGAGTATCTCAGTCGGTGATGATTGGAACAATTATGAGACGCCGTCAGCGTGGAGCGAAGCGCAGAGATTTCCGCATCTACACGTTGCCAAGAATAGGAAATTAGGCCTCTTCTCCCCATTCGTCTCGAAACATACATACGGTCGGACAGGCAGCAGGAGAATCACCGCCGAGCCTCGGACGAGACCCTTCACCCCGAGGTTTTGGTTAGCGAAATGCTCTCTTTTCTTTTTTCCCTTCTCCAGATGTCCGTTTGCCTGGCCGTGAGGACGACGAAGGTTCATTTGCGCGAAAACATTCCCTCCTTCTGAATGTTCTCGGCTGGCCGACCGGCCGCGGTCTTTGTCCCCCTCCTTGAGCCCTCATAATTCCCTTTCGTTTTCCGCATACCCCCGCCCGCCTGCCTGCCTGTCTGCCTGACCGAGCCGCACGGGCAGACTCCTGGCGAAAGTCCGAAACTTGCTCTGCTCTCGGTGCCAGTAGTAATAAAGCTAACTAAAATGGCGAGTTGGGGTGGAAATATGCTATCATTTCTTGCAGGCAAGCCGGCAGCAAGCGAGCGAGCGAGCGAGCGGAGAAGGCCTTTCTTGCTTGCTCTCAGTCAGTGCTGCTGGCGTTCGGTTAGGCCAGGGCTGTGCGGGACGGAAACGGGAGCGAGCGAGATGAAAGCGGGCGGACAGGCCGGCTGGTGAGCGAGCGAGGATCGTGAAGCGAATGCTTGGATGGTGGAATGTTATAATTCACCCTCGCAGAGGCTAACTCCAGATTGCAGATGGACTCCTCCACTTGGTGAGGCGTCGCGACGAAAGGACGACAGCAACTCAGTCAGCCAGCCATCCGCCTAAAGCATTTCTTGCCGCTGAAGACGACGCAGACAATCACTGGTTAAAAGCATACGCCGAATAGGAGACACTCCTGCTACACTCGACTGAAATGACTCTTACATTTGGCTTGTGCTCTGCACATTTCAAATACCGAAGTCTGCAGCATAGTACACTCGGGACCAGGACGGCAAACCGCAAATGGCTAGGACCGGCAGCGGTCGGATCGCCGAGCCACCACTGACAGATCGCCCGAAGACGCCCAGCGACAGACTGACCGACCAACCGACGCACGATGGCCCGGGAGCCACTTTAGCCGGCGACTTTGATTAAGTGGAGCAAAATTTTGCGTGCCTTACCGGACTCTCGGTACTGCCCATAAACGAGATCTTTGTCGTCGAGAGCAGCCGCGCTGCCGAAATGTGTGCCTTCTTCGCCGAACGACGTCATGTAGAACGATATCCGACCTTGACGCTGGGACTCGTAGAGGATTTTGTCCATGACGTTCAGCGTGACCATGCCTTCGTACATTTTTATGAGTTTCGCATCAGGGATCTAGGGAAGAAAATCAGAGACATTATCCGGGCACGGAGTTCGATTATATAGACGGAGATCCGCGGAGGAGGAATTCTCTCCGAAGAGCTGTGAATGGTCATGTGTTGCGAGTGCTTCCGACGAATCGACACGGACTCGCCACACGAATGTATCCGACGAGAGAAAGCGACGGAACGAGGCGAAATATGAACGGGCAGAGAAACACAGAGAGGCTATATTTCACCTTGGGGTCGTGTTCGGGGTTGATGACGTTCCCATTGGGGTCCATAACCCGGTAGACGGGGAGCGGTTCATACGAGTCCTTGTTGAACATCTGGAGGGACTCTGTCCAGCGGGTCCGAGCGCCAGGGAATTCGAGCATTTCTCCGCCGCCAACATCGTTGCAGTATACCTTAAGTCGATTCTTTGGTTAGTCGGCCGAAGAGCGATCTGACTTGTGAAAACGGCCGCGTAGGAGCGAGAGCGTCCATTTGAGGTTTTTCTTTCCGTATTGTCTCGGTGTTTCTGATGACACTTCGCGCCGACTTGATTCTTCTCGTCTGGGTAAGTTTGTATCTTTTTCTTGCCACCAGTCGCGGGGTTTAGTGAACCCGTCACGCAAGCCGCAAAAAGTTTATCCGCGCATAAAGGCCTCGCTCAACTGGTTCAGACAATAAACACAGTGAATCGGCACTCGGTGTCAGCCCGATGCAACAACTTCTGAGATTATCACGACGACGACGACACGACCTGACAAATTGACGAAGCGAGGGACAAGGAGCCGCAATATGAATTCGGTACGGGTCGCGTAAATCTGTCACTCGGCGCCGGCGGTACAGAAACGAAAATGAAAGACAGGCGGCGTTGCGCAGTCGCTCCGATTGTCTCTATATCGTTGGAACTCGTTTCTCGAGACCTCCCAGGATATTCACGCGGCGCCGCGGATCTCGTGCGGCGAATTAACGAGCCGAAGGATTTTCATTTAGGGTCGGTCCCGTTCGTTATTCTCCCACGCAACGTATCCCTCGCGAACGACACCGCCTTGTTTAAGGACAACAACAACAATATCAGGGCAATGGAGCGGCTCGGGTACCATCTCTGCCGCCTCGAGCTCGCTCGTTCCCTCAACCGGTGTGAAAACTGAAGGATCCTGCTCAAATTTTACTCCAGCACCATGCGACCCCCAATGTCTCAACAAGCAGACTCCTCGCGTTCTCCCGCCCATTCGCCTGTTTGTTTGTTCGTTTTTCGTTCATTCGTTCTCGCGGAGGAAGCTCAAGTGTGAAGGGGACGAGGAAATATCTACATGCTAATGATGTGCTTGTATCTTGAACATGGCCGCAAATGGCTTTTCACGAAGAGTGTGCGAAGGCCACCGAGATAGGCCAGGATGGCTCGGTCGTTGGTTGCCGCTATCGCTAACCGAGTCACACGAATTCGCTCACATCTCTCACGAAAACTTCGTCGGATCGCTGCGCACGTCTCCGGCGAGCTCACGGAGCAAATAGCGTCGAGAGTGGTCCGCTCGGGAACAGGGTTCGTATATGAAGTACGTATCTCGTCCTTTGTCGCTCTTGGTCGATGCAAACCGAAACATATCCCTCATTGAAGCTGCTCCGAGGGGTAAAGTACCCGGATTGGATCTGGAGGAGCTGAAGCTCGAGTTGATTCCTACGTTCCCGACCAAGGAGCGAGATTCCGACAGACACGCGCGGCCGTACCGTGAACGAGTTCGGAGCGCGGCAATCCACCGTGACATTCGAGCGGCCAGATCCTCCTGCTCTAGCTCACTTACTAGACTCTCTGGTCATCAGAGCTAGAAATGTCGTTAACACGAGTGGTCGACTCTGTGGTCTCGTGGACGGCTGCAGACGAAAACCGCAACGATGACGAACTTCATAAATGAGCGAGTCGACGCAGGCATGAATGAAATCGTGAACACGAACCGAGCCGAGGCTACAATTCCGAAAAGACGGGCTAACCGACCGCCAGGGTGCATGAGTGAGTGACCATCCGACCGTCCGACCATCAATGTGTCCTTTCGTCAAGTTACTAGGCTCAAACAAGGCGCCAGCTACTGTCCCGTGAATAAACATACATGCACCGAAATGGTTTAGGGCACGCACATCGACGGCACGCATTGACATCCGACTGACAGATGTCTGTCGCTAAATTTGAAACCGCCGTCCAATTTGAGAAAATCCTTCTTCACATTAACGGCGTTGGGGCGGTTTCGTGAGAGTCTTAGAACATGACATCAATCTGAGCCACTGTTTCCACTACGCGCTTGGTGAGCCCCCGGCTGATATCGTAATGGAGCAATTGGGGATTTGATGAATAGGTATCCGCTTTTTTTAAAGTCGGGAGAACGACTTTCAAGGCCAGCAATGCAGGCGGAAAGTCCGTAAGCTATCCATTCCGGAGCTCGGGCGATTGCTGCTCGCGAATCGTCGAGACTTCGGGACCCGCTTTATCTTCAGCTCAGTCAATCGCATAATGATTCGTAAATCTGTGAATTGAGTCGCGCATGTCAGAGGCCACAATAATGGAAACTCATGAAAAACCAATTGAAAACCTCCTTCCGAGTTCTGCGGGTGACAAGAGCAGTGTCTTGCGATTGATATCAAGGAATGTCCTCTTCTAATCTAATCTCAATCGTCCGGCCAAGATTCTCCTCGCGCGGAAAAAGCGGGGGAATTGAGCACCCAGGCTTCAATAACATGTTTAGACTTGCACCCTCTCCAGCCGTCATGATCACAACTGTTCCGCCGTGTCCGGAGCCATGAGGCAATCATGTTCCTGAATTCAGTCTGCCTGATCAGCTGTAAGAGGATGCCTTCAGTATCCAGTCGATACTTACAGAGGCTCTGTGGAAGCCCGCGCGCCGAATAACGGGAGTGCTTCTGAGCACCCGAGACCCGAGGCCCAAGCCGCGAACCAAGTGTCGGAGCATCTCGCTCAGCTGACTTATCTTACTTCACAGAACTTCTCTTCATAGGTGTACATCGACGCGAAATGTACCGCGAGAGAATCGCTGTGCGTAGATATTATTTGCAAACACCGAATCTAGCAGACGACATGTCAAGAAGATGCGCATGCGTAGTAAATCGGACTTATCAATACTCAAAGCTCGACGCTCTTTTATCGCAGAGGTCGACTCGCCTCGCACCCATGTCTCGTTTTCGCCTCTGCCGCGTACCGTTCGGCAGAAGGGAGATAGACTCAGATCCAATCGAGTTTAGGGAGATCATCAGTTCGGGTTGCTCGATGGTCACAAAGCGAGGTAGACGGATAGTCGGATGAGGTAGACGGATAGTCGGATGTGGTAGACGCTCCTCCACGTCGCGCAGAGGTTCGACGATCGACCCTAGAAGAGAGAATCAGCGCAGCGGACCACTATTCAACATGAGACCTCGGAGTTTTCAGAAGATCGGTCCGGATAGGACTGATGTTCCCGCTTCACGTTCTCATGCTGAATGTTCAGAATGGCGATCGCGGTTTTCAGCGGACTTGGGAACGCTGCGTGGCGATCAAAATACGAGGTTTGCGTGAAGGTGGATCTTGAACTAGCGGACTGTTCTTCGCTTCTGTGGCAGTCCCATGTCTCACTCCACCTCCCCAAAGTTTCTCCTCATCTCTCAACGTCGCTCCTATTCCTAGCCGCCAGCGCGTCTGACGTATGGAAAACGCGCGCTCACAAATGACTATTCAGTGCTGATGGGCGCATTGTTTAAAATGAAAAAAAAGAACGAGAGAAACGATTTGTTGATGCTTCTGTTCTGCTTGTCATGAACTTCACAGCCGCCGCTACTTTCGGTGGTGGGGCTGACGGTAGCTGTTAGAGTCTAGCTCCGCTCATTCCGCTAAAGACGTCTTGGCATGTCAGGTTGAGCAGCGGAAGGAAAAACACGATGTAAACCGAAGGGGCCGTCCACATCCGACCACATGAGCATCACGCTAGCGAGCGACGCGGCTACGATGACGACAGTCTCTCGGCGACAGCTCCTCCGAATCAACGAGCACCACTCACCGTGACAATTGGCGACATCAAATCAGTGGCGATAGTGACGACAGAAAAACCTCCTGACCTGAGACAAAATCCTGGGAATTTCACCCGACAATGACAATTCTAACCGGTAGACTTCGCGGAGCTCAGTTCAGCGAGTTCTCTGGAGTTAAGAACTTCGGTCACCCTGGGGAAGCTTCTTCCCGGTAAATCCTTTCATAACTCAGCGATCAGGGTCCCTTGATGCTCAATACGGAGAGCAGTCCCGAATTTCTGGTGCCAGAGAAAGGGGGAATCGATGTAAGATCCTATCGTACAAAGCTCCATCGGAGCCTCACTGGTTCCTGATGCGTACTCTCGACTCCCGACCAGATTCCTCTGCTGATGAAAGCGATTGTCTTGGAGGTGTATCTCTATTATTATCGGGATATTTGCCGACGCTTTCACATCTATGGAGGATCTATCTAAGGGGAATTCCCGACTCAACGGACGTTTCAGGGAGTAATGTCAGTTCGTGAAGAGGAAGGCGAGTTGAGCAAATCTCTTGAGTCGACCACGGTCCAATCACCAAGTCTCGCCCGAACATTCATGAGGATACTGAGGAAGCTTCTTCCGGTAAATCCTTTCATAACTCAGCGTTCAGGGTCCCTTGGTGCTCAATACGGAGAGCAGTCCCAAATTTCTGGTGCCAGAAAAAGGGGGAATCGATGTAAGATCCTATCGTTCATGAGGATACTGAACTCTTGTCTTGGAGCTTTATCGAGTACCGAGCAGGATCCCCAGCAGCTGCCCTCTGAATTTCTATGTGCCGTATCGGTCGGGACCAGTAGTGCCCTCTGGGGTGTCTTCGATCAAATGCTCCACTTTCGAACGCTGGTAACACCAATCCGACGCTTCGGATTCCGAGCAAATATCAGAGTACGATCGACAATGGAAACTATACACCGATTGGTGGAATGAAAGGTTCAGATATGCAATTGATGTTTGTTTGCGAGAAGCCAATGATCTCGGTCCGCGTCCGGCATCGACATGCTCCCGAGGTGTCTTGACTTCTCCGGAAAACGGAGCTCGAAGACAGGGACTCCAGAACAAAAACCGGAAATCAGAACGGAGCAGGAATAAATGAGCTGAATCTCAAATCTTCAACTCACTCAACGGGGCGTTGAGGTCGGTCATCGATGTGACGAGTCCATCCACGTAATTGTGATGTGGAGAGGCCGAAATCTGCCGTACGACTTCGAGAACAACACCGGGCTTTCCGCGGTGGTACCGGACTACAAGAATTCCCGGAAAATGGAGGTGACCCTGAACGAAACAAGAATCAGTGACGGAGCAGACTATGAGCTGGTGATTGGGAGCGGCCCATCGGAACGACTCCTAAATGATTCCTGTTACTGTCAGCGCTCTACACCCCTGTTGAGAAAATTTGTTGACAATGAGCGCGCTGTAAACTTCTCGTCAGAACCTGATCAAGAAGGAGCTTTCCTTCATCTGGAACGCGATAGTGTTTGCGTACTCTCTCGGAGACGGTCTCATCCCGTTCGTTGCGTCCCAAGAGCACCTCGATAGGCGAACTGGCATCTGGAGATCCGAAGACATCAAGCAGATCACCGAAACGATCTTACCGAAGTCAATCAGTGATCCATTAACAAGCATCGCGAAAATCCCCAGCTATTTTGTGACAACACCCTTCGACGAAGGATTTTTTGTTTGTTCTTCGAAGAGAAAGACAAAACCAGTGGGCGGACTGCAACTCATCTGCGCTATTTAAGATGGAACGAGTCAACCCTTTGTGCTCAAAGCTGTTCCTCTTACCAAGAACATGAAGGTGAGTTCTTCAGCATGAGGAGCATACTTGTCTCCAGGATTCGGTGAGCTCGGAAATTCTGGGTGGATTCTGTGCAACGCGCGAGCGATGTTGATGGAGCCCTTGCTTGCCATCAATAGCTCTTTCCAAGGTGGGAAGTCATTCGGCCTCTTTTCAGTCACTCCGAGTTGCGTTGATTCTCGTTTGTTCTTCATTTGCATCGACTGCTCCAACGCAGGGGACCACGGATCTGCGTGTCGCAAACGTGCTACCTTATAGGTCGCAACAGGATCCCGGAGCTCGGCCAAGACACTCGAGGGCTCCATTCCAGAGACAGATTGTCGAGGTATCTATCATTCGCCGCTCTCAATGAATTCATGCGCACTTCGGTCGATCTGCTCCGAAAGGATTTCCCTGATACTATGTATTGCGGGGCCGCCATCTTAGCTGTGCATCTGTGCACATGGCTGGAGAGCCCTCCGTCGTTTGAGACCGAGCCGAGAGGCGCGAATCGAGCTCATCACGAAACGTTCCATCGTTCACAGGAAGTTCACGGAATCCCGAAACCCTATGATTTCGGGTACAATATCCAAGACGAATACGGAAATAACCAGTTCCGCCAGGAGAGCTCCAACGCTCAGGGCATCGTGAAGGGGAGCTACGGGTGAGTGATGAGTGATTATGATTCACGGTACATATGATTCGAGTCGTGGCGGAGAATGAGTTCCCGGCACTCTTGACTGTCAATTTAATTCGTTCGTCTCAGTTACACAGATGCTTTCGGATTGCATCGTCGAGTGGAATACGTGGCTGATGAGAACGGTTTCCGAGCCGAAGTGAAATCCAACGAGCCCGGAGTGAAGGACGATCAGCCAGCGAGCGCCCATTTCACCGTTGAAGAAGTCCCGCAGCAAATTATTCGGGTCCTGTCGAGCGGGTGAGTTCTTGTCACACTTCGGCGATGAGCTGCCTAGATCTCCCTCCCGCAAGATCGAGGAAAGAGAAAATACTCCCACGAATGACACAACGTTGAATATCTGAATCATGTCTCGAGTGAGGAAAGCCGCTCGTTTTCTCATGAATTTCTTCCAGGAATAACCACCTCCATCGTCATCACGATCATCCCGAGTCGGCGTCGTTGAGGCTGAAGACTGTCCCGACTGTACGAGCGGTCGCTGCGAGTCCACGAACCAAGCAATGAACAATTTCTGATATCGCAAGGGATCGCGCTTGTATCCTGAATAAAAGCCTTGATGAGTCCAATCGTCGCCAGGGATGCATTCTGATCTTCAACCGCATCCGAATGAATGTCAGAGCAGTCCGTGCTCCTGATTGTGGAACCTTCGAAAAGGGTCCTTGATCTGATCTGAAACTTTGGTCGAATATCCTGCGCTTGCCTAAGCTGGGGGAGTCCTTTTACGCCGACGATTTCTTATTGATATTGCTCAAGTAGGGTGCCGACTCGCCGTGCGAAATACATTCGATCTAATTATACCACAAGCGAACTCACGTATTCTTCCTAGTAAAAGTCATGGAGTCCGAGCTCAACCCCGGGGTACTCTGCGTGAAAAGGGATCGAACAAACTTTTGCTGACTACGAGATTCGTCGCCCTAGACAGTCGAGTTCGCCCTGCTGGGTTCGTCCCGGGCATATCTCCTTCAATCTGAGCCGTATCGATCACATAGAGGTGGCAAGAGAGCCGAGACCGTCGAATTTCGACAATGTATCGGAATGACTTTTCACCCGTTCATTCGGGATGAGCGAGGCCGGAGTAAGTAATTCCGGCGAGAGATTCCCTCTCTCATATACGCGTCTCACGGACGCGTTCCTGAATGTCGACTGCTGCCCAGCTCCCAAATGCCCCGAAAGATTGGAATCTTAGAGAATACCGTATTCTCTCTAATAGTCGGGCCTGCCCGTCTATTTTTCAAGTTCCCGAAACCTACCCGTATAATAGAGAGTGCCCGTATATTAGAGAGTGCCCCTGTATATTTTCCACTGGAGCCATGAGTCTTTGAGTGGAAGGTATCTTCTAACTTTCACGCGAGATCGATCCCGCTGCGTACTCACACAGCTGACCGTTCGAAGGTGTCAACACGCGAGAACTTAACCACAAGACGTGGGAGGTCGCTGCATCATGGCGAGTGTCCACCGACCGAGAATACTCCTCCATTTTCCAAGTTCCCCGAACCTGCCCTCATAATAGAGAGTGCCCTTATAATGGAGAGTGCCCGTGTATTTTTC
>NW_003804995.1:144737-221817 GCF_000255335.2 Galendromus occidentalis | reverse complement strand
CGTTCGGAAGAACTTAGCTCAAGCGTTCTACGCCGATCAACTTGGAGAGCTTCAGTTCCCGCTGCCGATCATTTCTCCAACGCCAGAAAAGCAACTCGACGGTCAAATGTGACCAGCGGAATAAGGCACGAGGAGGGAGGTACTTGAGGAACGATATCCGACGAGCAGAGATCGCCGGAGATTACGACTCTCCTTCAGACGGTTTCCTGGGATCGAAGTGATTTCCCATCAGTGATTCCGAAACCCGATGCGTATGGCTCTTTATTCGTTCCAATATTCTTCGCATAATTATTTACACGCACGATCATTGGGGAATTCACCCATAGGGAGCTTGTTCCTCATAGGCGAATCCACACTCATTCGATTACATCTGCACCATCCTCATCTAAAGCTATTTGGCGGAATGTTGAGGAGACCAGTGTGTTCGCTCGCTCGCGTGGGCAGAGGGAAACACGTCGGTTTCGATACCGAGCCAATAGAATTCGAGCGCGGAATTCCCGTATTGTGAGGCGTGTTTCCAGGACGCATGTACAGACCCGTGTGTTTCGCTGCTCGCCTCTGGCACGTCTCCTTACAATCATTTCAGGTCCCAATCGGGATCGTTCTGATAATTCAGCCCCAAAAACGAGGGAGAAATAGACTGGATTTGCGGGTGAAATCGCTATAACAAAGTTGTAATATTTGGCGCGTTCGGGGCTCGCTCGGAAAAAGTCCGACGCAGCTGTCAGCATTGTGAAGGCTTCTGCTTCGCGTTGGCGCAAACCGACCTTCGGAGATCAGGGTAAGATTCATACACTCGAGGGACCTGAAATGAATCTCTCGTTACATTGTCTGGAATACTTGCTCGGAACGAATGAGGAGCGGAATCGTCAATAGTCGTCGACCCCGGCATAGGATTCCCAGCGGTCGGAGGGTCCGCCGCTGGTTGAACCGTCGAATAAGCCGCAGAGGAATCTTGACGCGTCGCCCAGTGGAGCGGCTCAGTCTTGCTTCTGAACGCCCCAGAAATTCACTCAGAGCTAGCGAAGTGCGACACAAAGCATCAACGGTTCAGCGTCGACGAAAAAGCAAGCATCTGATGTGCTTGGTTTCGATTTCCCTAACAATCAACGGAAGATCGCGACTCTTTCGCAGAGTCAAAATAGAATAGGCACTGCAGGATTTGGTTCGTAGGACGCCGGCTGGTATCCGAGTAAGTGCTGCGGCGATAAGTCGATGGTTGGATCACCATATCCGGCATTGACTAGGAACTTACTCCGTCGATGATTGTTGATGGTACAAAGTCCAGACGATCGGTTTTGTTGATAATCTTAGCACCTTCTCGAGTCTTCTGACCCATTTTTGCGAGGAGATCTTTGCCCTTGAAAGATAATTAAGGTGCTTCATCGAGGCTACCAAAATGCTCCGTATCTGTTCGGGTGTATCATGCCCCCGAGAGCGTGACTGTAGTATCGAATCAAGTGCTCACGGAGCGTTGAGAGAGAATCCACTAACCTTTTGTGACGAAAAACATCCTTTGAGGGCGGCGTAATCTATGCCGTGCTGCTTGGCGCACTGGAAACGACCAAGCATCATCGTAACTTTTCCTCACCATACTCCATTGCGTCCCTCAGGTTCGGGATGCACGAGAGAATCTCCCTATCACGATTGAACCACTCACCTGTTCGATGTTTTCTAGGACTTTTTGACGATAACTCATTGAGCATATCGCGAACTCTAACACTTGTTTTTTATCGTCATGGATATCTATGGCGCACGCATGATACATGTTGCCATCACCTGCAGCGTGGAGCAGCTCTTATAGAACAGGATCTCTGAGCTGAGGAATCGTTTCTATTATGAGCGGAAGTCGCACAGCAGACTCACATTCTTTCTGTCCGTGTTGACATCTGAAGCTAAGGGAGCCTCCTTGTCCGGAAGTGTCGGCTTTTCCGTAGGGAACGAGCTCGATGTCGACCTGTGGTGAACATTAATTCGTGAGTGAGCAGGTCTCGGATCATCAGAGACATAGCGATGCCAGCTGAAGTGAGAGAGATTCTCACCTCGTCCAACAGTGGCAGTGACTTCTGAACGCCGTTCCTCATGATGGCCTGTGAGTCGGGACAGTGCGTTTCGTAGAAGACTTCGACCTTAGTTTTATCGGCCAGCGCCTGGGGAAATCGAGGATTCAGAGCCATACTAGAGAATTTTCGATATCTCGGCCTTGGGAATGCAGATGAGAATTCCATTCTTCACGTCAAGCGCGACTCGAAGCGATGACCGATGTCTCCCAGAGACGATGGGTGGTGTCCCGCGATTCCTCGCATTCGGTCGCTGACTCTCTTGTCGAGGCTTGACTCAAGGACTCGAATGAGAAGTATTCACACCCAAAATTGAAGTACCGAGATCATCGCCTAATGTATCCGATACTTCCTTGGGTAGCTTGTGCGTTCATTTAGGCAGGGGTAAGTGGTGAGGATTAAGCCCACAAACCCGACCGTGGTAGTCCGGAAGAATTTCCAAGCTCTCAGAAAATACAGATCGCGGGGAAGTGCCGAGGAAGAAGAGAGATTCTCGGGAGACCATGAGAGGGGAGGCGTGGCGGAGAGTTTTTCTCCGGGACACCGACCTTGGGAGAACGAGCTCCCTCAAAGCTCCATCCGTGAATCGGTATCGCCCTTCGATGCCACATCACTCCTTCCGGGAGACCGCGCCGCGTCGGTGCATGCCGAAGGATTCTTCCCGCTTTCAGTTAGACCCGGCGGGGCTCCCAGAGAATTTCACAATGGCATTAGAATACCACCTCCACGCACATAACAGCCCTCTGTTGTTCCCACGGATCGCTAACAACAACTTTGACTGACTGAGTGGTTACTGTTGCGTGTTGACCCAATCCATTCATAGCTCCAGCCGCTAATGAAGCTTCAATTGAGACTGAGGTCTGCCTCCGGGCGGTGTTCAGTTCTACTTATGAAACTTCGAGCCAAACGTTTCGACACCATGAAGGTCTGTTTGACGCTTGACAAACGCGGGATACGGTCCCTATGGACCAGTGCCACCGTTCCTCGCAGGGGCTCCGGGCTCATGATTCATCGGAATTAATTCCAGGACCAAGGCGAGTTGAGGTTGAATATCAGGCCCCCTTGAGTTGGCATGGCCCTTGCGGGCTAACCGCGAAGCCCATGTATTGAAACTTCTTGTGGAGGGGGCAGATATATGAGCGTCGAGGACCGCTTCGGTCTCTAGCATCGCGAAAACTCGGTGGGGATGTCGTGAGCCCGTAAGCACTCGATCAGGATAGGCGAGATAAGCGTAGACTATTTTCGTTCCGAGGAACCGGACTGTATCTGAACGTGGTTCAGGCCATCTATGAACGCGTGGATTTATGTGGTAAGTTCGGAATAGCAATAACTCAGAAGTGACAGCATAATGAGTTTTCACGACAGTCGAACGTGGTAACTGTGAGTTTCCCAAGGTCGATCATGGAAATGCTAATCAGATTCGAGGGTCAGGTGATGTAATCGCTCCATTGACTCTACTGTTGTCTGTCGAATTCAAAGACAAGGGAATGACATATCTACGTTTCTTGCCCGATCTCCAGCGGACACTCCGCTCGCAATCTTAACCGCAGCTCTTCACTCATTCGTAGCTGCGATAGATTGTGCATATTGGAAAAATCCACCACCCGGTATGAGACAGTAGCGTGTTAGGTCGATTCGTAGGATTTTTCGTGCAAATCTCACCGTGTGCGAGAGCTCGCCTGGAGCCGCGCAGAACCCTGATAGGCTGCACCCGAATTCCGTATGGAGGGCCACGAACAGCAACAGCAGCTGGAATTTAGCTTGGTGCTCAAGGTATTGATTGAGTCGATCAGAAGAGCATCTTGATCTTGGCCGTCTCTGAAGCCCGCTCTCGGAAACCAGGCAGCCGGTGAACAAGTATCGGTGGCCGGGCACGATAACAGTCAGACATTCAACGCTACGTATCATGCAACGAAATCCCTAATCATCGATTTCCGTCGTCGACGCGGGAACTCCTCTGAGGGCGTAGGATAGGCCACAGGGACCGCCGGCCTCGGCCCGTGATCCTAGCGAAAGTCTACAGCTTTGGCTTGTCAAAAGCCTAAAAGCAAATTCGCTGGATTCTCCTCGAATCAGTGTTTTCTAGACCACTCTCGAGTTTATGGGAGGATGAATAGCAACAAGGTTTCCATTCTTCCAAATTCCCTTCGACTTCGAGGCACCAAAATGCATGAATTTTGGATTCGTTCGGAGCGAGCCCGTGTTCCCTAGCGATGCAATCGAATGAATCAGAACGAGCCTTCCCCAGACTTGGATCGCTATCTGCTCGTTACAAAGACCCAGACTTGCGATATCGTAGAATAGTCCGTGGGCAGGCTGCACCTGAGAAAAACTCTAGACGAGGACGAGCACTTCCGGACATAACACATCGAGAATTGACGGATCGTGATCCTCTGAGTACTATCGCACGGACAATCTCGTCCAGAGCAAGAGTAGTCTGATTGGACTCCTACGGGAGAAACATGCCAACCAGGGAGGGTAAGGAGGAGGCGGCATTCTTTTCTGTCAGGGAACGGGACCTTAAGATCCGCGAACGGGACCCCAATCAATTACGTCAAGACGCGAGCTTGAACGACCATTATCTCGAATCATGCACAAGTTGTCAGCGTGTCGTTCAACCGAGGAACAGAAACGTGGAAATCCCTTGTTCTTCCCGAAGATTGAGCACCGGGACGGTGTACCGATCTCGCGTGAGGAAATTGTCGAGCTCCTCACAATATTACATCCGGATAGCGAACAATTCAGAGCTCAAAACGACTCTCATCGTAAGCGTGCCACTTTCAGGGAAATTCAGGAACCGCGATAAAAATATGCGGCCAACTGAATCATTGAGTACCTAGATGTTGGTAGCTTCCGGGGACGGGGAGAACTTCTGTCCAGAAAATGAGAATTTTTCGATGTGTGTTTTGCGTTTTCAGTTTTCTGGCCGGGGGAATAGTTCCCTTCGTCGTCCGATGGAGCGCGAGAGCCTTGCTGCCCGAGAGATAAGTCAAGTCAAAGCGATCCTCCGACTTCATCAAAATTACTGTGATACAGAATGCGAGAGGCATCCGCAGTCGGGTAGTATTCAATGTCATCACAATGTCTTCATCCACGTGGACAGCAATCAGAGCTGGAGTTGCGAAAACGATCACAGCCTTGACTGCAATTGGAGACAGCGAGACAGCACTTATTGGGCTCGTTTGAATCTGAACAATCAATCCGCCGGTCGCCAGAGACGAACGACGAATCTGAGGGTTCAAGTCCTGGTGCTCATTATTTTTCCATGTATTCATGACGGGCCTTCGTTCTCGCGTGAGGTCGAAATTTGAGCTTGGAGCTCGCTGAATAGGTCAGAAAGAAAATAGGCAGTGGGCACTCAGCTTAGCTTCCAAAGCTCTCCATCGAGCGGAACGATAAATCGACCGGAAGTTGCTTCCTCGGGCTCGGTCTGCGCCCAAAGTACTCCAAACTCCAGCGAGACACGTTCCCTCTTTCAATTCGTGTTCTCCCGATAGACACCGAAACGCAGTCAGCGACGTCGTGGGAGAACTTCCCCTCGGCTCACGCCGGTGCAAACAATAACATTCGGGGACGTCGGTATAGAATCGAACGTAAATCACGATCTCCGCCTCCATCACCGCGCCTACGCTGACGCGCAATCCTCTACACACATCCCTCTAGAGAAACAATTTAACCTGAGCAAAATCACTCCATTCGACAGTGGCGCCTAGGAATTTCATCGGTACAGAGTCAGGCTCTGGTGATCTTATTGACACTTCGTATGAACTCCACAATACACGAAAACTTTTGAACGAAAAAGATCGTGCATGTCGTGCGTCCTCCAGCCGGCGAGTACGAGCTGCCGAATGCAATTCACTGATCTGGAATGTCCACACCAACCTGGCTAATGAGCACAGTCGCAACGAACAATATGATCGTGTTCCTGCGTGCCATGCTGCTAAGATTGCTGCCGCGGTCCGTGTGCTTCGCTTCCTCTCTGGTGTCGCACTCCTGGAAAAACTTGGCGCTCAAAAGAAATGAGCGGAGGGGTGCCTACTTGAGGAGAGGATATATTCGCGGCGCCGCAGGTTCTCCTCCTTTTCCATTAGCGCAAGCGCCGAAAGCACCGGCGACGGCTATGGCTGACAATCGCTTCGAATGTCCGCAGCAGTGCCGTTGCTGTTGCTGCCGTGGTCGTGTTGTGCGGCAAACAGCTGATCCAGCAGAAGCTGTGACAACATCAGCCTTTGCACGGCCGGATGGTCGTCGACGATGACGGTCGGCCATATTGGGAAATGGCTGCGATATCCAGCCCGGCGCGGCCTTTGAAACTCCGAGTATTTTCGGAGCTCTATCGATGGAGCCCTTGCACGGATCCACTCCAATAATCCTCGAGATGGAAACTGTGAAATCATCGGGGGTCAATCCACTCTGAGGATTATCGGGTCTTTCAACCCGAGGATTCCCGCTGTGACCCCGTGGCTCATTGGATGGAACTACGACAATTTTCGGGTTTTCAATCCCGAGAATTCTCGGACTTGATTCTTGATGGAACTCCGACAGTTTTCGTGTTATTATTTGAAAATTATCCGACTCCCATCCACAGCGTAGAGCTCTCATTCACGAGAAGACCGTCCGAGAATCCTCGGAATGAGACACCCGAAAATTATCGGACTTCTATCCACAATCCACAGCATAGAGCTCTCATCTCTCATTCACGAGAATACAGTCCGAGAATCCTCGGAATGAGACACCCGAAAATCAGCGGACTTCTATCTACAGCATAGATTCCATCGTGAGCATCAAGTTGGATCTCAATCTTCTCCCAATCTCCGGAGAAATGCCCCTCCCGACCCGAGGGATCTCCCTGACGAAGTTCCCGTACCGTATCCTCGTCGAGGGGTCCACGAGAAAGGTCGCCTCAGTCAGTCTGATGCACGGGTCAATGACTCCGATCGATCGTGAGCAATAAATGGAAGTGTGTTGAAAGCGTTCCTGACGTCCAGCAGTACTACGAGGCAGTGGGGTCTCCGCTGGACAGGAATTTCCCTCTGGGCTGCCGCAATGTTCATGACCTCAGGGATCGCGTCACGGGTGGAGTGGAAGGAACGGAATCCGTGCTGACTTTCGGACAGCATGCCCTTGCACTCGGCGTCGGCGGAGGGTCGAAGATGAGCGAGGTGCTCAGCCGCTTTTGAAAGGCTGGCCAAGCAACTCATCGGGCGGTACGTACTGGCTCCCGACTTCGGGATCAAGACCAGCCTCGCTGTCTTCCAGCGATCCGGCCATTTCCCGGCTCGAAAGATATTGGTCATCATATTCCTTAAGGTGTCGGGGTGACAGCGGATGAAGCTCTCGACAGCCTCAGTTGGTACCAGGTCTTCACCGGGGGCCCTCCTCGGCTTGAGTCTACCAAGGACATGGTCGATTCCCGAATCGAGGATCCCCGGGAACTCGAAAGGCTCGCCTAGAGGAGATAAGAGAGGGAGAGGAGGGTCACCTGCGGAAAACAGGTCTCCGATGATGCGGGAGGACTCCTCCTCCATCAGGAGGGGTGAGTATTCCCTCAGTTTTCCTGTGACGATTTTGTAAGCTTTGCCGAAAGGATGCTTTCCCTCATTGAGTTCCTCGAGTAGAGCTTTCCAGGAATCACTTTTACCGATGTATATCTCCCGTCTAAGGGCTTTCCTGGCCGCCTTGTATTCCTCTTCCAGCTCCGCCGACGTGCCCCGCCTGCGCTCCCTCGTGACGCGTCTGCGTATCCTTAAGCATTCCCGTCGGCTGCTAGCAACTAGCAATCTCCTCGTTCCACCAGTACTCTGGACTCCGATGGGGAGCTCGGGGATGTGATCGTTTAGCGGAGAACGAGCACGCTCGTTCAATAAGATCGATGACGGCCGATGGGCTCTCGTCGCGGAGTTGTGGGATCCCCCTCGCCAGGTAGTCCTCGTAAGTAGCCATATCGATACTCAGGAGTCGCCATGGCACCGATCTCTTGGCGGAGTCCAGGGTGGCGAATGAAGTCATGGGGTGATCCGAGAGCGACTCTTCTTCGGTGTGGACTCTCCAGGAATCCACTCTCTCGGCAAGGGATGCGGAGCACAAGGTGAGGTCAAGTGTGGACCTGACTCCTGCGCGCTCGAACGTGACGCAGGGGTGGTTGAGGAGGACGAGGTCCTGCGTGGCCATGAATGCAGCCAGCGAGTCGCCTCCGGAGTTTAGTTCCGATTTCCCCAAATTGGGTGGAGGGCATTGGAGTCTCCTGCGATGAGGAGGTGATGGCCCCGGCTCTGGACAATCTGCTGCTCAAGTTCGGAGAGGAAGTCGTGGTACTCTGCAATCAAGCAGTCAGGGGAGACAAAGATGGAAAGGACTTCAATATCACCGATGGTCACGGCCACAATCGAGTTCGTGCTCGGGAGCATCGTGACCGGGATCGAGCTGTTTAGGGCCTGAACGGAGGCGCTCCGCTTGAGATTCACCACCGTGGCATTTTTGAGGGAGGAGCGTGGGGGCTCCGAGAAAATCGTTTAGTCGGCAGGGCCGCCTCCGTGAGAAGTGTTGCATGCTGGAGCAAAGGGAGAGCCTGGGGGCTTCGTGAAAAATCCGAGGTCGGCAGAGCCGTCTCCGTGAGAGATGTCGCGAGAAAAAGTTCGGGGGGAGCGCGTGGGCTCCGGGAAAAATTCGGGGTCGCCGTAGTTGTTTTCACTGGCTGCAGCGTTTTGAAGGGCCAGATCGTAGGCAGGCTGTCAACGAGTTAGATTAAGTTGTATGAACCTAATTACCATGGTTGCTCCTCTTTCTCCGGAGGGCGGTTACCCTTTGCCTGTAGTTTCAGAAACGTTTCAGAGCCAAACCTCGTCTTGCAGTCCGCGGAGGGATTACGAATTCATCCCATCTCCAGGTTCTCCATTGTACTGTCAGATGTTCTCGACTCTCGAATTTTCTCGGTTTTCTTACAATCGATATCCGAAGAACTTCTTCTCAGCATCAGCATCAAGTCCAGTTTTCTCATGATCGGCGGCGAAATGGGAAACCAAAGCCTCTGTAATGAAGATGGAGAGCCCGGAAGCGGGACTGGAGTTGACTTGGTTCGGCCTCACGAGAGCGCGGCGGGGGCCAGATTTGGAAGCGACACGAAACATCGTGATTTTCACGATCCTGTCCTCGAATCTTTCTGGCAAGCAGGTGAAGTTTCGCTATTCTTCTTCTCGACGCTTGTCGGTCAGAAAATCGCAAGGGGTAGATGTGGAGAATTCTTACGCTATGTGCTTCGGGGCTAAGGGGGGAGACATTTCGAATGGAGCAATAGCCTCAAGTTCGGATTTGGAGCCCTGGAATGGGCCCATACCTCAGCAAGCCAAGAATCATAAATGACTGATTCATCACGAATGGACTGTTCGAACTTTCCAGAGATGGGATCTCAGGCATCCTTTCCTGGGAGCCGCGAATTGTCCTCCTCAGATATCGAAGACATGGCAGGCGTAGCTTCCGATTCCGTTTTGACCTCCTTCGGGGAACCAAGTCATCTAGCATTCGCAACTTCTGGCTCTCGCGATTAGGGCTCCTACAGTCTTTGAAGCTCGCGACCCTGGCTTCCAGAACTTCCAGCCTTCGCCGAGAGGGCCCCACAAATCTCGGCTTTCGTAATGAGGGCTGTCACATCTTCTGAGTTTCGCACTTCAGGCGTCAATGATGAACTGTTTGGTGGCAATGGGCTAGCTCGGTAACATTGTGAATCTAAAAACACTCTTCCGGGCTTGAGCACACAGCCAAGGTCTCGAGCATTGTTATTCACATTTCTTCCGAGGACGGATCCATCGAGAAAATGTACCCAGGAGGATCGAGACCGAGTACCTGCGCTTCCGAAAGGAATATCCTTCCAGCAGCAGGGATCGAACCGATACCACTTTCAGCGCGAACGGCGTCGTTGCGGCTCTGTACGTTTGAAAGAGGGGTGACAAAGACGCGAACCACTCGACCGCCCGTCGCCTAATATTGTATGACCCCTTCTGTTCCAATCGCCGAACCTGAGTTCTTGACGGGGCTCGGGCTTATTCGACTTTCTTGACACCAGAGAGGCACCGCATGCAGACAGATACCTCCACAGAAATCAAAACGCGATGAGTTGCCACAAGCTGTCCCAAATGTTTATTCAGACAACACGGGGCGAGTTCAGGATTCCTGGCTTAATCCTCATCTTCTTCGTCAGCGCCGCCGGAACCTCCCTGGCCCTTCTTCTTGTTCTTCCTCTTCACACGTCCTTCGCGAGCAGAGCCGAAGGGCGATCTCGCGCTGAAGTCGATATATTTCTCGGAGTCGAGTCGCACAACGAAAGATGGGATGTTGACGACCTGTTTCCGGACTCGAATGTGTCTCTGGCGGATGAGCACTCGAGCGTGGTGAATTGACTTGGCCAGACCGTGTTTGAACACCTGAGAGGAGAATTGATGGTCGACTTGATCAGAGCAGTTCAGAGATTCCCGACGGATGACGTCGACTTCTCCCAAATCAGACGCTGAGATCCACGCTGCAATCGATTATACCGCATGGAGCACATACCTGAGTCTGGAGCCTCCTCTCGAGGAAATCCTCGAGCTTGAGACCGAGCACGTAATCGAGTTTCATTTTGGACTCGTCCAAGACCCCAATACGCACGAGACGTCTAAGGAGAGCGTTTCCCTCGAATAATCTGACGGGATCCTTCTCTTCTCTGGTGAGAAGATCACGGGCAGCCTTGCGGATTTTGGCAAGCGTCAGTTTGACACGCCATACCTCGCGCTTGTTGCGGAGACCGAAGTTTCCGATGAGTTTCAACTCCTGGTCAAGACGTTCCTTCTCGTAAGGACGTCGAGGCGTGGAATACGTCTTCCGACATACTTTACGGACTCGTCCGTTCACCATCTGTAAGGGAGGGGGGTTTTTCAGTGTTGCACAACGAGCCCATTCACACGCGGGGTATTTGAAGGACTACGGAAGTATATGTACGGCTAATTTCCCGATTAGGTCTAACGTCACAGGAATGGAAGCTCGGACGTATTCTCCATTAGTGAGGGTTGCAATGAGCTGCCGTAATCAGTCTTCTACTCGGGGCGGTTACCTCAAGCAACCGGTTTTTTCAACTTATGAGAACTCGACCCAAGCAATGTATTCGTTCCACCTCGCTATGATGGGCAACATCTCACTACGGATCGCCTCGTTCAGCTCCTGTGAGGTCCATCGTGCACGCCATTCCGGTGCGGCATGAGGATCCCAGAACCCACGAGACCGCTCATCTTCGAGACTGTCGCACCGGTTTCCATATTCCCTCGAACGAAGACTTTCAGACTTCCACCATAGCACCCCCTCATGCTCGGGAAAAGCACTTATTAGCTAAAAATCAATACCTTTGGAAGTCCGCCACGTGTGGCCTGCGAGCTCCCAAACGAAAAGGATGCCTACCGCTCGCAGACGACTTTCTTCGGTTCAAAACAAAGCGGCGCCATATTCTGTTCGCGCGAGAGTTCGAACTTCTCGCTTCCCGAGAGCTGACTGTGGATGTCAGAGCTGTCTCGAACGATCGGCTCATTCCTTCCGTACGATCGGACGAAACTTCTGAATTTTTCCCTCGAGTTTTGGGAGTCTTCGTCGGTTCACTCTAACGCCCGGCCGCCGCACCGCAGCGCCGAATTCAGGAATGAGATCCGTGGAGGGGAGAGAGCGTCTTGAATGACGGGCAAGGGATGTTTTGAATTGGGGCGCGATCTCCATGGAGACTTGAGGTCGGCCCACGGAAATTGACATGCGGAAGTGGACACATATCAACCCAGTTTCCCTCGAACGGTGATGGCCGTAGATACTGGAGAGGTAGGCTCCACACCCTCGAGCGGGAGATGTTTTCAGAAGAGATATTAACCCTCTGTGAATCACCATGGGTATGGTCGATACCGCAGTGCGCGCAGCTCGGAAATAGCGTACGGCTCCTGCTCCGTGGAGGAGTCTCTTAGGCGTTCCGTCCGGTGTTCGGTGGAATAGGATGATGTCGTGCAACGAGTCTCAGAGCCATGGATCATTCGCGATGGGTTCGTAATTGTGTGAGAGTGTTCTAGGGCGTCCACGTTGCCGGTGAGAAGTGACTGATTCTCTCCGCAAGCGATTCACATCTTCCCCCCCCTTCCTCGGAGTCTGCTTCTCTTCCGTCATTTGCCGCAGTCAGATGACGATCGTTCGCTTCAGATTCGCTTTGACTGACCAGAACTGGCGAGGGCTACTCCTCGGCTCCGGGGATGAGCAAAGTCGGTGCCCTGTACGAGAAACGCCGCCCTTAGGGATCGAGGGCCCATTCGAGGATCCGGGGTTTTGCGCTTTGTTGCTCAAGATTCCCCCCCATCCGGAGAGGTCCCCCGCGGAGCTCACCAGAAGTTTCAGCTCATCTCCGAGAAGCCCGAGCTCGAATCTATAAGTTAAATCTGCCCTCCCTCGGCCTTCGTCTCCCCCTTTAGGGAACTGATGGCATCACTCAAGATAACGATTTCTCGGTTCAGTTACGGCTGCGCGAGTGTTGTCCATCCTATGGGTGGACACGCTCCACCCGGACCCGGAAGCGGCGTGTCTACACGACGATGAAACGTCGGTATAATTACGTATATAAATTCTGCTATTTGACCTGGTTCCGTGGGAGAGCTCGATCCTCCAACCTCGCTGCCCCAGAGCAAGTTCGTTTTTTTTCGGCCTTCGATCGTTCAATGCCAGAGTGGATCCATCGAATTGAGTCGATCTGACTTCGCGGCGCTGGAATACCTCCCAACCAAATCTCTCCGATGGACTCGTTGGGGTGCCTCCAATGTGCGCATTGGCACCGTTTCTGTGTCAGAAATGAGTTTGCGTATTCCAGAGCTCATTATCATGTTCCCTCGCTCAGAAGACGCCGCAGCCTTTCGGACGCACCCCTGACTTCCGACGCACCTTTGTACCGGACTTACACCTTATTTCGGATCTCCCTCGGACTCACTTATTGACATACGCATCCATTGCATTGATGATCGAATTCGACGAAGCGCCGGGTAACTTTAAAAAAAAGAGCGCGTCTTTCGAGCTCCTGATGACGGAGAATTCGCTTCTGCTCCCCATCTCATAGGGCCTTCGGTAGCCCTCGATGTTCGGTGTCCGTCCCGGCATCTGCCGTCTACGATAGCTACGCCCGCGGCCAGCGTAGATACGACCTCCCCGGTGCGCTCAAGCTCATCCGAATCAGGGGCATGACCCCACGCTTCATGGGCTACCTAGTGAGTTGGCGCAGTCCAATTCACGATGTCTGACGAGCTGAACCTCCTGCTATCTGCTAGAGGGTGAATTCGACAAGTGCGAGACCCTGTTCAGAAGTAGTTTGATGTGTGCGTGTGACATTCATTCTCGCAAGTTCGAGGCTCACCCCGTGACTCGGAAACGCGCTCCTTGAGACAAATGAGGCATCGGCAGGCTCGACAGAGAGATGTCGAGGAACGCGAGGCTCCTGCCTCTGACGAGCCGACCGCTGATCCCAGGAGCGCTACGTAAAATCCATCCGATATGGGTGAGGAAATCATTCTCTTGAAGTGCTCACATTACTCGCCGGTCTGCTTAGAGCTAGTTTGGGTAGCTCCGCTCGGATTGCGGTGAATTGATGTTTTCCCACTGATTCTGTCGCGAATGGATATCTGCGAAAGTTCGAGGGCGATACTCGATTGGGCGGATCCAGGCGGAACAGACGTGAGGACGGGGATGCCTCTCGAATCAGTTCGAGGAGAGATGGTCGTACAATGAGCGTGCTGCATTCCCGTGGGGCGATGGGTACACGAATGGTTCTGAGACCGTTCTCCTGCAAATCCATACCGATCACGTGTTGAAAAAGAACTCAATTCTCGTCGGAGTGGAAGATAAGGGAACGCACCTACATTCGATTTGATCGTCTTATTCTCTAGGATGCTCCTGATTTCCCTTCCAGGAGTCCATCGAGACCTGGGCAGGGGGTCCGAGTTCGCAAAACGTGGTGACCTTATCGAAGGAGGACTTTGAGAAGCTCGTGAGCTCCGCTCAGCGCGCTCATCTCTATTCACTGGCCGGCAATCTTTCGATATCCAACGGCAATTTGAGTCAGAAGGATGATGAGTGAGTTTGGTTTCCGATCGTACTTCATGGCCGGAGCTGGCCGAAATGAATTCTCCATCTTGAACTGAAGAATGAGACTCGAACCTTCCTTGCAAGTGAGCTGCCGCAGGATCTGTCTATGAGCCGAACGCAGTCGCAGCCGGAACTGAGTCCCTTCCTCAAGAGTCCGATACCACAAAGACCGCTATCGAAGATGGAACAGAAACAATTGCAGTGGGAGCGTGAACGTGCCGAGCTTCAGGTTATCTTTCAACTCATCCGCTGCCCCGTATTAGTCTGAGCTTCGAGTCGGGAGCATCACGAGTATTGAAGCATTGTGTTGATGACACCCTCGATTTCCTCTCTCTCCCACGCAGGCTATGAAGGATTGGGGTACGCCCTCAATGGTGGGAACTCCTCACAAGGGTCGGAGACTTCAGCCCGTAGCCGCGGTAACCCCGCAATTGTCAACTGAAGGGAACTCCGGGCCGCGGGTCACAAACATACTCAATATGGAGAACGCCAATCACGTACAATTCACCGGTGAGAGACATTCTTCATGCCTAGCTTAGGAGTCATCGAACGACAATCGCAAGATAAAAATGATTTCGTTCTGCAGACCATCAAGCCGGCAAAGCTCCCTCATCGGGGCGATATTCGATGGCAGACGAAGCGAAGAAACGACTTGGCTCTCTCGTGAGCGACGTTGCAGATCCTGAAATGTAAGTTGAGATCACGAGCGAATCATCATTTCCCTTGAAGAGCCTCAGAGTATTTCGGTGATTACGCATCAACAGTCCCTTGAGCCCAGAACCCTCTATCCTTCTTCAGAATTCGTCTCGAGAAGGCTCAGAAAGCTGCGGAGTATCGACGTGCAATAGAGCAGCAAGTTGAAGAGAAACGGAAACGAAAGCAGGAGGAAGAATTAAAAACAAAACTCGAGGAAGAGGTTCGATGAGCCTGGTTTCGGAGAATCACATACGCTCAATAGGCTCCTACAAATCACTCTCTCAAGTCGATGTATTCCAAACCGATACGGTTCCAGGCGGCTGAACGGAAATTAAACGAAGAACGTGAGAGACTACGCAAGCAATATGAAGACGAGCAGCGAAAAATTCGGATTAAAGAGGAGGCTGAACAACGGACGCGACAAATTCTTCTAGAAAAAGTCAAAGAAGCCGAGGCAGCCGCCGACGAGGCTCGCAGAATGCGCCTCCGACGAAACGCCAACTCGGCTCTGCCTCAGGACGAGATTATAGCAGCCAGTGTCCAAAATGTGGTGAGCAGATCTCCCGCATGGGATTCAAAAGAGATGAATCTTTGTTTCTTCAGCTCATTCCGTTCAAGTTTCACCGTCCGGAATTAACCGGAATTTCGAGAAAACTGAGGGACCCCGGCGTCCCCCGCGGCACTCAAAAGCTTCATCCATGACAATCAACAACAATGATCCAACTATTGGAGGGCCCTCAGAATCTGAGTTGAGACCCACAAATTGTAAATAAGGCCAGGGAGTGATTTATTCTTCGTCTCATTAGCTCAAACTGCCCTCGCCGCCTCCAATAGAACGCACCAGGAGTCGTCTTTCGAATTCCCCCCCTCTGCCTGCGCCGAGAAGAACCAACTCAGGATTTTTGGCGACGTCCTCCAACTTGCCGAGCGCTCATGGGGGGAATCGACTGTCGGCGCAAGCGTCGCCTCATGCCATTGATCTGAATTGTCAGAGTCAGCTACAACATATGAATCAAGGAATTTTGATATCACAACAAGCAACTTCTCCGAGTTTCCCTGCCGGTAAGCTAGTATCTTCCGATGGGGTCGCGTCAGGAAGGGGGCCTGATTCGGGGGCGATTGCGGAATGAGCATATCCGTCTTGACCATGGATTCTTCAACCGAGCAGCTCCGCCGCAAATGCAGACAATTTACTCATCAGCCTTCTTGGACTCCGGGAATGGCCCGTGCAATAATATGCTCCACCAACAAGTCCCTATGATTCACAAGTGCCAAGCGTATGTGGAGTCGGTAAGTCCGAACTCCGTGTCTAATCGCTGGCTGTCTACTCGTTTTTCGCGAATGTCCTGCTCGAACCGAGAATGGAAACCAACGCTTGACGCTTTGAACAGATGCCTTCGCCGCCGCGTACCGGATACTCTTCGTGCTCGTGCCATGTGCATGCAAGACTGCCGATCCTCACTTCATTTTATACACAGACCCCGACGTACATCGAGGACCGTGTGCTCACTCCGACCATACTCCGGTTGCGACAACGCAGCCAGAGCATGAAGAACTTGAAGAGCTCGGCCGTACAGACAGACTGGAGCATGTTGAGGGTAAGCGCGGAGAATCTCTAATCCACCGATGAATTTGGCTGAATAAAAATATGGAATCTTCCCATCAAAGCTGAGAGAGCATCGACCGACCAATCAATCATCTTCGAATGCCATTTTGACTCTCTGCCGCGGAGGATGATGGAGACTGCGGATCTCTCGGGCACGATTTCGACCACGAGCGATCCTAACATCTTCTCCCCTCCCATTCTGTTCACTAGGATATGTCACCTCCAAGCTCGGCTCCGAGTTCTCCCGTGAACGGGCGCAGCTCTAGGCGACGCAAGCCCGTATCGACGGGAGGCTTGGAACGCGATAAGAACAAACGGCCTCCTTGGAATGCGAATATTCCTAATCATGCCTACATTAAGAATACCGATCGCGATCCCAACATGCACACACGGAAGAAACTGCAGGTATTACTGAGGATTGTGTTTTTCTTATTCCTCTCGATTGGATTCTACTCCGCAACTTTCCGCAATTATCGGATCTTCACCAAAATTCTAGGAGCTTCGTAAACAGCATTGGGAGCGTGAGATGACACAGCAGAACGCCTGGCAGCAGAGCACCCGTAGACGTATTGGTGCCAACAATACCGACCACGATCGGAATCCTAGATCATCAGCTAGACTCGATTCGCGTCACAGGTATGCTCCGGGATATCACTTTCCTCGTTACCCCGGCTAGACGAGCCAGAGGGCGTTGGAATTAAAATCCAATCCACATGCAGCTCGCGGTCCAAGTCCCTTCGACAAACGTCGCGACGAGTGGATACATCAGACACGGACCTGTCGATCGCCAACAACGACACAGGGTCAGATTTCCCGGAACACAACGGTTATGGGACGGATGGAGCTATCGGTAAAGGTACGGGTCCGACTATGATGGTGGAACGATCGGCTTCAGACGACTTCTAAAAGAAGTCGTGTTGTGGTGCTCCCAACCTTTATGAACCGAGGTCTCGACTGTATCCTCAGGCCTTCGTGATGACGGTGTCGACAGCAGCGAAGTTTCCGCTACTGCCTCTGCAGGACCGCTCTCTGGAGGTCGCAGTACGGAAATCACCAAAAATGAGCCCACTATCCCGGCACCAGCTCCCCGCAAAACGTGGAAATCGCAGTCGGTGAGTTGGTCACTGATATGGCAGGGTCTGGAATCTCCTCGGTCCGCGGTACTAAGGAGAAAACCATTTCCAGATGTACATTCCCCAACATCGAGCGGAGTCGCCACCTGTGCCGGCCCTCCTGAACAAGATGAGATTGCAGAGCGCCGAAGATTTGAACGCTACCAGAGGTTCGAGCCACGACTCGAATCACGAGGAATCGATAGATCACTCGCATTCGTCGTTGACTCGTTCGAAGAGCAACAACTCGCTTTCTTCGCTTCGTAGGAACAGAAGACCACCGTCGGCTGCCTCTGAGCTAGAAATCGAATGCCACGGCACCGTCAACGACCAGAAGAAAATTCTATCGCAACTTTCGACCTTGCGGCAGGTCGCGTCTTTTTACTGAATCAATGAGCTGCATAGAAATCCCTTTCCGCTTGCTACGAATCGGAGCACTGAAAAATTGCTCCGAATTTCAGACACTTCTGCTGAAACGACAAGAGCTGGAGAATTCGATCTCAACGCCTCGAGTGTCCCGCAAAGCCAAAACTTGAAGTTCGATGCGTAGTTCCATGCGAGAATTGAATCAAGAATGCATGGTATCATCGATGATATTCAAAACTTCAACACGGAAAACGAGTCTTTCTAATAAAAATAATTTGGTGACGAATGGAGAGTTTCCTTGCGTCGGGTTGACCGCCACGAGTATGCCAACGTCAGGATCATTGCGGGGAGACCCACAAACAGTCCGCACTCTGTCGATGGCACCGCCCCCGAGGTAGCCCCTCGATGTCTCACTGCTTCGGTAGCAACGCCTTCCTTCAGGAGATCTGAAGCGACGCCGCGATCCCTTATCAGATCTTCCTCAAAAGATGACCTCTTATCCGCATGTGAGGTTTCTGTGTTATAAGCCCAAGAAACCAAATCATCAGACAGCGCGGCTTTCCATTTCACTCCAATGAGCTTAAAAGTCGGAGCTAAACCGCGGAAGTCTGATACGCGTGCTGTTCCGGGAGCCCTCTGTTGTGTTCTCCGGTGCGCGATCGTCCAGTTCGGAGATTAATATTCGGGGTCAAGTAGCCCACGGAAGTCCCGCGAAGCGCAAGGAGAGAAACAGGACTCAAAATGTTGCGTTCTGTGTGCGCGATGCTCAGACCTGCCGTGATGGACACAGTGCCGAGAAGATTTCGTCGGCGTCCGCGTACAATCCTGACCTGGCCGATCGAATACTTACCTTTCAAATGGACATACCCCCAGAAGCAGAGTGCCATCGAAGCATCGGGTGATAAGATAAGCGGACTCCCACCGTCGGATGGTCAACGCCCAAGAGGAGCTTTCGCTAAATTGCCTGAGCTCGAGAAGTAAGTGAGAGAATGGAATCAAGTCTCGCGAGCTCTCAGAAGATCGAAAGCGATCCTTTCTGATCGAATCGAATCGCGTACTTTCACTCAATCGTCTTCTAGAGCTCCTGAAGCTATCCGGAGAGTCTTCAGCCTCGATTTCGCGCCGAAAGCAGAGATCAATCAAGCTGCCACAGAGGAACTCCTCGATCTCGTTCGCAGACATCCGTACGACAAGGAATCCCTGGAGTATAAGAGTAAGTATACAAGTAAGTCCACGGCAATGAACAGAACTACACCACGGGCCGAGATCATAAATATCCCTGAGCGGAAAATTAGCTAATGGATGGGTGCGTGTGTGGATGCCTACAGAGTTGAGCTTCGAAGAAATTGTGTCTGACTATCCCTTCGAACGCACCGCTCCTTCCAGTTGCCACGAAAACTTCCCGCATTCGGCTGTACAGAGAAGCATTCGAGAAGCACCAGCGTAACTATAAATTGAAAGGGTCATTGAACGTAATCGTTCTCAAGCGCAACAAGCTCCTCAAAATGTTAGGTCGGCTGGATCAGGAAAGGTTCGTCGTGGGGGCAGGTCGTTGTCTCATGTCAGTCACTCAGCTCCGATCATAGCGATCGGATGTGCGCAGATTTCGAGATTTGGCGAAGCTACTGGTCGGCGACTGGAGATACTATGTTCGTGTCTCTCATCAGATACAACTTCGTGAAGGAGGCGCTCCAGATCGAGCATACTCCTTTCCCATTGGGGAAACCTCATCAGAAAATCACGCGTAAGGGAGAACTGCGTCGGCTCACACAAGAATGGGCAGACAAGGTGAATATGGTTTTGGGAATTTCTTCGCAGGAAGCCCTGCTGCTACGATCTGAGGATATATGGATGCGCCCACCGACGACAGCTTCGATCCCCGTGGGGTATTCTCAGTCCGATGCCTCTTTCCTCAGGTGAAAGCTGAAAGAATGGCGGCTTTCCACGCAAGTCTAAAGGAGCAACAAGAAGCCTTCGAGAAAGAGAAGAAGTCGACGTTAGAGTGGATCGAAAAGGAGATCAAAGAGCTGAATTTGACAGAGGACGAACTCAAACAGCTCGAATTCAAGGGTATCTTCCAATGACGGGAGCCGCGGAGCTTCGAAAGCCGATCTCGTTTCCGTAATTTCTCAGAGCCCCTCAGGGAAGGAGAGCAGCAGCGTGATTGAAGGAAAATGTCATAAATGGTTTCCGAAAACGACACGTTTTTATTTAGTCATCGAGTGATCAAAGGTCAGGTACGAAGGACATATGATATCGAATCAGTTCCTGTCTAAGCGTCCAAAAGTATGTCATCCAATTTAGATTCCTCGACACTGTGGAATCTCCCACAATTTATGAAGATTCCACAATGTCCTTGAAGTAACTTCGTCTCTGAAGGATCTCAAAGCTTGTCCAAGTAATGGCCTAGGCGTCGTACGAGGCGTTTGTTCTCCCTCGAGCGGCAACAAGCGCTGCTCGAGAGGCTCACCTTCCCCAGCACAAAAATTTCCTCAGACCGGGATCTCTCTTCCTGGCATTCGTTCTGAACAGTCTTATAGATAGAGCCTCCCTGCGTTATATCCGAGATCGATCGCCCCTGGTGACGTGTCGGGCAAATTGGTCATTCATCGATGAGCTACCTAAGGAGTATGCAACTCTTCCCTCGAGATGTGGAGAAGATATCATGGTCGAAAAGGGAGTTTTGGGAGGCTTCGTCTCCAAGTGGGGGTCGAAGGCTCAAGCGCGCCTTCTCCGCACAAAGAGAATTCTTCAGGTTGACCGCATCCGGTTTTGCGATACGACGGCTTCACGCAAGAGACGCAATTCCGCTGCGAGATCACCCATCATGGCTGTGTCTGGAGGCAGATCGGGTAATTAGCATTCGATTCCCTCGAGTGTGATCCGGCCACACACAGTCACATTGGTGGTCCGAGCAGCGGGAAATTCTCTGTATACAATGATTAGCAATATGCATCTGAAACCTTCGAACTCACTCATTTTCAACGCATGGACGAAATTCTCCTCCAGGATTATGTCTGCTGAAAATGAATCGATTCGATCAAAAGGTTTTCCCCGCCGGCTGAGAAACTGAGTGAATGCAGCGGCCAGCCGGTCCTCGACCCGTTGCGGGATTCCAATCGAAAGATTCCCCGAGGGATCTCTGGTATTGTGGACATCGCTGTATGGAGGAACTTCCTCAAACCTTTTGCTCTCGGGGTTCGAACTGTGCCATTCATTCTGGGACTACCGACCGAAGTCTGGGGCGTCCTTGTCTTCTGTTGCTCTCTCAGCGGCGACGATTCTCTGGGAGTTGGTGTATCAGAGTCGGACTCTGCCTCAGCTCCGTTCCCCTGATCATCTTTTTGAGGCGAGTTGACGAAACTCACGGAGCGACGTTTTCTCGCTGAGAAAATTCAGAGACGCCGTCAGACTTATAATCGGGTTTTATATCTGGATACACTAAGTCATCACGCTGAAGAGGATCGCCTCTCAGGAGGTTTTGCGAGCTGGAGGCTCAGAATGTTCTACGCGCATTTCCCTAATTCTGCGCATATTCACCATTTCTCGTGTTGCGTTCAGTAGAGGCGGGATCGCTGTCATTTGCGGCTTTCTGCGGTGCTGTCGAGTTAGGATATTTGTTATCAATCTGTTTCTCCACTAAAACTCCGGAACAGGGGGAGGTATAAGAGGAGTATATCTAAATGTTCGTAACCTACAGCGTGGAGGATTTCTTCTTCTCTTGGCTGGCGCAATCTCCTCGTCGGAGGAACTCTCCGGGCTGTACACAACCCGTTTCGTCGGTGTTCGCGATCGTCGCTTAATTGGAGCTTGACGACTCGTTGAGCTCCCTGCAAAATTGAAAGGACGCTCCGGCTATAATAGATCCGGCCGTCGAAATTCCTGCGTCATGTCTGCGCTCAAAGAATCTCCAGTGTGCTTACTCGTCCGCCTGGGGGGTGGCGCTTCTTCTTCGCCCGAGCTCGATAACGCTGAAGACGAAGATGACATTGTTCCTCACGAAACTGTTCTCTTGTATCTTGTGTTGACTGTAGCCTCGAGTACGGAACTCGAGTTCGGGACGGCTGAAATGCGATCATGGATCATGCTCAGAAACTCGAGTCTGATGTTAGAAAGATTTGATATTCACGAGAATACTCTGATAGGGGCGGGCGGGCCCTCCTCTATGTGTGGTTCTCTGTCCTCTCGGATGGCAAAGTTTACAAAGTCACTGCCCCCCCGTAGGCCTACATGACCACAAGGTCCGAGCGTCCCACCGATCCCCGTCCCATCGACCCCGCGGTATAGAACCTCCGCGTTTAGACAGATGATCATGAACGATACGAGAGATGCTGAGAAATCCTGTTTACGACCAATCAGATTTGACGGTCCGCTACACGCCGCCCCGAATGCTCGGGGCTGAAGATTCCACAGTCATAGTTTCCGCTTCCCGGCTCTGAGTTTGAAAGTTTCTCATCAGGCAACGGAATAGCGAACCATCGACGTATGCTTGCCGGGTCTGCTGGGCTTCGACGTTTCGGCGCGGAGGAGGGAATCAATGACTCAAAGCAGCTCGTGACCTATTCGCATACAACGAGCGCGTCTATTCCACTCGATTTCGGACAATACGAACCTGTTGTCGATGATCTCCGAATTCCGCTCTCCGCCGCCAAAAGAATAAACCCACTCTTCGCGAATCGTCGGCTAGCGCTCCACCAATCGGAAGCAGCATGGATGCATTTGCGGTCTCTTCTGAACGAGGGAAGCGCGGCGCGCCCATGAACGGCACCACGCACGAGAATGATACCGTCCTGAATGATGTATGCCAAGTCTCTAAAAAACAACCTGGCGGGTCTGGCACTAGCCTTTTGGGGACAAACGGCCAATCACGTTTCCCACGTGCGTACCATTCGGCAGAACGCGGATTTCTGATGTCCATCCCGACGGAAGTTCAAGGCCGTCAAACCTAGTGGTCAAAATCGTCCGGCGCGTAAGTCAAAGGGCACTCGTTTCCGCCCTCGGAAGGTTCCGGCTCCTGCCGCGGGAATTGAACTCCCGCAAATGTGAAGTCCGACTCCGCATGCCGCCGGATTATCGACGAGAATGATACAGGCACCGACCCCGAAATGGATTAAGGGTACTCATCTCGGATGGACTTGACTGATCATTCCAAAGGTCGAGTTTCCGTCTTTCGGATCGAAGATTATTATCGACGTCTGCAGGTAGGACAGTTAAGTCGAACGGAGGATTCGAGAGTCCCCAGAATTCGTCCCAACCGATGGATCGTCTCCCGGAATTCCGCGGGCGATGTTTTCCCCGGAGGATCCGAGACTCGACCTCTCTCCGCCGCATGGATAGGGGACATCGTGGGTACAAACACATACGTCGCGATGAAAACCAAGCCGCGAATCACCACGCTCCTGAATATCTTCCTCCGAAAAATCGATCGCTCTCGGCATCCTGAATTCATTCCTACCGGATCCTTCGTCATCTCAGCTACTTCGACGTCATAATATATCGAAGGCGCATTAATTTTTCGCGATGGCAACAAAGGATGTTTCCGACGAGCAGCTGGAGCAGGACGAAAGCCGAGTCGAATCGGAAGAGGCGTCAACGTCAACTAGAAGGGGGACTGGCTCGGCAAATGCGTAGAAGGCTCCACATATCGTCAGAGGAAAGCGGGATATAATGGAGCACAAGCGGCGGAAACACCCAAACTCCTACCTACCTACTGCTGACACCGCAGAGAATTTCGATACACAGCAAGTGAGAGGGAGAATCAGATTTGTCGGGAATCTCACTCATGAACAGCGCCAGCTCCACTTGGGATATCGGGATAAATCCAGAGGATAGGCGTTCCGCGAGGGGGGAGTTCTTAGTCCCTATCTATATTACCGGGTGTAAGGGGGCGATACCGAGAAAGAATCGATTTTGTAGGCGCAGTAGATCACAGTCCCTGGGGAATCAGCGCCCAGAGGTGACGTAATATTCTTTATTTTACTTCGGAATGCTCCCGTCTTCACGGCGGATCGATGGCGCGGATGATTTCTCCTACATTAATTCATGACAAACATTGATGGCTGTTCTATTTGCATAACAGTTTGAGAATTGAACAATTGCAATGTGAGAGCCGAAAGAAACGCAGGAATCGAATCCATGTCCCTGAGATAGGTACTCGTCAGCTGATCCAGTCTGCAAATGGAACGAAAACCATGATCAATGATGGAGATACGACAAGTGTAGGATGTGACACCCGAATTCGATTTGGAGCAGTGTTCCTCAACGTGGAGCGCTAGCCCTTCTGCATCGGTGCGGGAAGTATGAGACGTGGAGCGTGGTAGAGCACGGGTTCATAGTTAACACTGATATGGTCTGACGGAAAATCCTTGAGGAACACTGATCTAGAGAAACGAATTATCGAGGTATCACGGAGCTGCGACGAGATTCGTATCTGCCTCTCCTGGACTCTTTAAGCATCCATATATTGACCACATATGGGACATCCACTCGGACTGACTTGAGCGAGTATTCATTACTGAGAAGATGTAGAAATCCGTTCTCAGCAATTTCGAACTCCAGTTGGTCATCGGGATGGTCCGCGTAAACGTGACGGAGCACGCAACGATTAGCTGTCATATCGATTCGATAACCTGTAGACATTGACAAATTTCATCACTCCTGCAGGAATCGAATCTCGAACTTATTAGTTCTACTCTTTGGTTGGTTCGACATCGCAAAGCTGGTATTCGGGGGAACTTATGCCGCTCAGGTGATCGTTTTCCCACAGGAAGCGGTGGGACTGACGGACAGGTAGATTACGCACCGGTAAGACAGTAGACAGCTTGTCGAAATTCTTTGGATGTCTTTTTGAAAGCGGCCATAATTCTCTCTTGACGCTTCTTGGCAGCTTCTAATTCCGTTCGTAGTTTCCGAGGGTCGTCCTTCATCAACTCGGACAAAGACAAGTCGGGAACACTCTGGTCGGCTACCCCTGGAAGTAAAAAACTGATTGGAATGCTGTGGTGTAGAGCAGCTTCCGAATATAGTTCGATCGATGGAGCTTACCGCGTTCTTCGAGAGCTTTCACTCTCGCCCGGAGGAAATCGTTCTCCTTCTGTATCTCCTTGAGTTGATCGATTCTCTCTTGATGGGCTATATCCAGGGGATTCATTCTGAAGTGAATCAGTCGGAGCCCATCATCGTAGTTCTGTTGCCCAGCCGATTCTGTCTGGACCTGAAATATTGAGTTTTCTCGTCAAAGACAATCACTTGAGTGCTTCAATGCCTCATCATCTTCCTAGCTGTGTGATCCAGATGATATAATGATTGTTCGAACCTCGACTGTGGCAGTCTGCTTCGCACGATGACATCCGTCGGCTTCGAGTTCGCTGATGAGCTTGCGGTATTCCTCGACGAAGGATTCGAGAGTCGCGACCCTTCTGCTCTGCATGGAGACCGGGTTGATAGTCACATCGTTCTCGTAGGAGTCGAGAACGCTCCTGTAGGAGTCCCGCTCCTTGGCGATCAAGCGTAACTTGCGCTCAAGACGCTTGATTGTCTTGGCCTCTTTACTCTCCAATCGCTGACCATTCTCTAAGAGAGCCAACTGCAAGTCCAAGGACATTTATTATAGTTTCTGGCTCTCCGGGCAATAACTTATCTCCCACATCATTCCCAAAAATCGATGCGAACCTCGGTTTTGAGTTTACTGTTCTCCTCAAGGAGGCACATCTCGCTAGCCTGGAGCTTCTGGATGCGTTTCAGAACGGCTTCCGGTGAGTTCAATGATGCGTCAATCTGATTGAAGCCTTGCTCCCATTCCTGGCAGAGTCGTTGGCTTACCTGGATCAGGGAAGAAGGAGTTAACCGATCAAGGATCGAATTGGTATTAGTGAGCCGCGCGCCTTCTCTTCCGAAAAAAATGCGGGGATCATTGGGGGCAGTCGGTCAGTCCTCGGCAAGCCCGGCGATTTAGTCGAGCACGGCAATGGTCAGGAGCGCTTCTCGGTACCCTGGCGATCTCGGTCCCTCTCCGGATGGAATCTTTCGTTTCACGGGCGCATCAGACTAATCAAAAACTCACTTGAAGATCGCACTCGAGCTCGGCACATCGCTCACGGGTTCTGTTCGCGGAATCCTTGATATTCTCCAGCATGAAAAGTTTCTCCCTCATCAGCGAAACATTCGATCGGTCTTGCCGCAGTTTCTCATTGTCCTTCCGTAGCCTAGAGAAGCAGAAAAAAAACGTACTGCGCTGTTCGATGGAAAGGAATTCAACTTCGCTTCATCGGCCGGAACGGCAGTCAATCCGACGGGAGTGGTCAGTGAACAGCGAATGCGACTCACTGGATGATCTCGGTTTCCCACTGTGCCATTATTTTCATCTTCTCCTCGAGATTTTTTGCGTTCTCGACAACATTCGTCGCCCACTCGTTCTCCTCCACCTTCGTCTTCAGATCATTCAGCTCTGACGTGATCCTGTAGTGACAATGGCGCTATTCAATACATGCTATTCAATGCAGTCTTTGCCGATCACTATCAGCGAAGCGATGATTCTCATGGAGTGCGGTAGAGGACCAAAACGGTAATTTTAACTCCGAGGAAGAGGACGAGCATAGCTCACACGATGGGGACGAACCTGGAGAGCTCACTCGATAGACGAGCGATTTCAGAATCTTTAAGACGCTGGTTTTCCTCGAGCAGGAAATTTTTCTCATTAGCTTCGCTGAATCCAGTCTGAGCCTCGATCAGCTGTCGCTGGAGCTCGAAAATTTCCTTCTGGCCCGAGGAGCGTCGGGCCGTATGCGAGGTTCTCTCTCTTTCCAGAGCTGTCGACAAGTCATTCCGTTTTGCGTCGAGCTCGTCCGATCGTTTCTGCAGTAGTTGAACTTCCCGCTGGAGGCTGTTCTGCTTTGACTCCCATTCCGATCTTTCTTTCTCAAGAGTTGCTTCGATCTGCTTTTTAATTTTCACTGTCGCTTCCTGCAAAATTCACGATTACCGATCATTCTCGATATGTTTGCACAGCCCGAAGCCAAGTGCGTAGACGAAGGCAAAGAAGGCACACACTCTTTCTTTCGTAGCATCCTCGAGCAGGTTCTTCAACTTTCGCAGCTGCTCGTCTTTTTCCAGCGTGTCCTTGTGGAAGAGGGAAAGTTGCATTTCCTTATCAGTTTCTGCAGCTATCAGTTTCGTCTGGCATTTGAGAAGTTTGTCCTGAAATGAGTTGTGAAGGGTCAGACGAAGACGCTGACCATGATTTACAAGTGAGTAACTCGGTATTTTCTGCCTCGGGACTTCTTCTGTGGATTCGGGAGTACCTTGAGAGCGCGAATTCTATCCTCTGGAGTTTCTTCGAATTTCCGACGCTTGGATTGATTGAGATCATTTTCGTCGTGCTCAGAAAAACTCTGATCGACCGAAGAATTAATGGTTCGTTCAAAAATAGCACAGGCCTCTTGGAGGGTGTTGACAGCATCAGCCGCACGGCCTTTAATGTAGCGCTGGTTTGAAGAGCTCATGCTTAGGGGTCGCTTTGCGTCTGGAATGGAACGTTTGCAGTGAGATGTCCGCGGAAGTTCATGGTCCCGGTTGTCGGCGGAGAGGAGCGAGGACCGAAAACTCGTATGGTACGGTACAGTATAGTATCGTACAGTGAGCCCCTATTCGAGCCTCAAGTTCATCGACCTCGACATTGTGTGAAAACTCATAAGGATCGCCTTTCCGGATATCCAGAGATATCCGCAAGACTATATCATGCGATACTTCCCTGAAGCGGGCAAGTTCTCTACACACTCACCGTATCGAAGCCCTTACGAGAGGATACTCAGAGAGCTTCTGACTGTCATTCCATATTTGCGAGCACGCGGCAGTCTATTTACAATGTCTACAACGATTTGTCGCGCTTCATGAGAGTTCAACCGGCAGATATGTGTACACACACGAGAAAGTCGGAGGAGAGCCGCCACGCGGTACTTTCCAACCTTGGTCCTTTCATCTATCAGGGCTCACCGGTTTCGAGCGATCTCAACAGAATATTCTGATAGTGAAAATCCACGCACTCAATCTCGGGGTTCTTGGCTTCAAGGAAGGTCCTCATAGATCGTATTTCCGCCTGAATCTATGCGGGGAAAGTCTGGGAGAGCCTTTCTCTAGAGTTTTCATGCGGACGAATAATGTAAACAAGCGAAACCTTCTGCTGGCGGTGCTCGACGACGACGACTAGGTGCTCCCGAAGTCGAGTAGGAACGCCTGTAATTTTTGGAACCGTGCGGAAGGAACGTCAGAAGAACGTCACATTGTTGCATCATGGCATCGAATCCGAAGTATGCTGAACTTCCTGGCTTCGCTATCGATCAGCCGGACATATACGAAACTGATGATTTGCCTGAAGTAGATCAAGCCTCCGAGGGCGGGGATGACAGTGAAGCAGTCGAGGTGAGCGGCAGGTGTTCGAATCGATTCGTGATTACTCTTTGGCGTACGGAGCTTTCATTACGGATGCATATGAAATCTTTTCCTTCAAGGTGCTGCATATATCGACAAAATATGCCTACAACAAGTTCAAAGACTGTCGTATCGACAGCTCGAAGACGGACTTCTCGGATCATCTGATATTCGGTAGAAAGAAAGGCTACAACGTTACATATGGGGAATGGGAGCTCAGTGACGATAAGGAGAATGAGAGTCTACCGCAACGGTACCATAGGATAAAAACAGAGGTCCGTGTCCCAGACATGTCTTGAGTGTGTTATTGCTGCGCTGTTGCCTTTTAGCCTTCATCTGATCTTCTGCATGAAGAGAATGCTCGATAATCTCTGCTCCGGGGACCACCCGATCACTGACCGAGTCCTCGATGCCGGATCCGGCATAGATCTGATCATGTCCTCCCGGTTGATTTAATCGATTTCTCTTCTCGCCCACAGGTGAAGCAATTCCTGGAGGATGTGACAGCTATCGAACAAGGGAAACGGCCGGACAACCATGAGGTTCTCCTGGCTGACATGGAAATGCTCGAGAAATTGTTAGCCGAAGTGAATCTCGAAGCTGTCGTCGGTGAAGGTTGGTTCCATCCCATCGACATGGCATAGTAGCCCCAGCTGATCGAATCTTTGTAGGGGCAACCAGCGGATCACATTTTGGATATGTCGAGGAAACGTTATCTCTCATTCCCCGCCCAACTTGCAGGACCCGGCGGCGACAAAAACGGGGAGATATCCAAACGCTTGCTGGAGCAGTTGTCGTCTCTCAGGAGCGAACCTGTGCAGGAATCGAAGAAAGCACCCAAAGACGCGAAAGGATCTTTGACATACGAACTCTTCTACAAACCAGAATACAGTAAACTGCAGCAGAGCCAGCAGGTGGGTCCGTGTGAGGATTGGAGACCGGAATTCTCCTCCACTAGATACTCCCTTCCCCGGGCAACAGTTCGTTTGGGAATTCACTGCGAGTTCCCCTACTTCGTCTGAGGCCGATTCCGAAGCTCGAATTGGATGTTCTAGGTCGCAGCTCTGGAAGAACGATTGCGGCAGCTGGAAGCTACAGTAGGCGAAGACAAGCAGAAGGTATCCATGCTCTCCGCACAGACGGCCGGGAAGAGTCTTCAAGATGTTTGCGATGACCTTTCCTCGAAGCTCTTCTTGCTCGATCCGGCGAATATAGAAAGAGTCGAAAGCCAGCTTGCGGGGCTCCACGAACGACTCGTCGCTGTATCCGAACGAAAGCAGGCGTTGGACGAGGCACAGAAATCCGACAAGGTTGGTTGAAGTTGAAACTTCCCCGCTGCCGGTCCCTGCTGGGATGGATGTGTACGCGCCGACCGTAAATCTCATGGAGCTCGGAGATTGACCTTCATCCTCGATCTCTCTTTCACAGATTGCACAAATGTACGAAGTTGCCCGGAAGGTTGATCACCTGATTCCGGGTCTAGCGAACGTACTGCAGACGCTCTCGAGCCTGCAAGAGCTGCATGAGCACGCATTGCAGTTCTCCAAGTGTCTGACAACTCTCGAGGGCCAACAGGTTCGTAACGCTCGTTCGAGTCCTTGCAATCTTTTTATACGGCATCCAACAACAACGGAAGAATATTTCGGGGAAAAGCTCTCTAAAAAATTGGTATATTGTTTGCAGATCGTCCTGGGGAGTCAGCTTGCCAATGACGGAGAGCTCGTCAAGAAGATGCAAGAAAGATTGGAGAAAGATGTTAAAACGATCGCGGAAAACATCGGGAAGCTCGAAGTCAGGATGGATGCTTTCAAGAAGTAAACGGCTCCACGTCGGATTTCGGATCCAGCGGATTGAAAGCGGCTCCTGGCTGCCGAATAAAGAGTTATTTATTTTTCTCATATTTATCACGTTGAAACGAGTTGACGATAATAAAGAAATGATCGCATGCTCCGAGCGACGTTTCAAGAGGGTGAATCCGTCTTCTATGGTCTTGTCAAGCGGGCTGGGCCGATTGGCCCATTCCAGGAAAGGTCTAGGTGTCCAACTGGTCCATGAAAGATTGGCGGTTTCCTAACGATTACGCTAACGCTGCTCCCAGACTCAGATCTCCTCGATCTGCCATTCTTCCTCCATCAATACCGACAGCCTCTTGCTCGCCCACAGGCCGAGAATGAGCAAGGTTTTTCTTGAGGACTTTCGTCAATGAGAACCTCGCAGCCCCGATAATTCGTGAAATCGAAAACTCGCTACAAGCGGAGATTATCCTGCGAAAAGCTGCGGGAACGTCTCTATGTAGGCTTATGATTTGTATCATCGCTCAGGTTATATAAGCCCTGTTGTGACACATGTGAGCCCTCGAGGTCTTCCTTTCAGGCGGAATATGGTAAAGATGATCTTATACAGCGAGCTCAAAGATTCTTCCGTGAGGTTTATCAAAACTTTTATTCGTGTAAATTTTTCAGAGAAGAATCCACTATACTTCTTCTTCCGCTCACAAATTCGACAGGTTTTGTCTGCATCTGAGCAGATCTCGAGAGATTTCACTGCTATTGCTGATTTCCTTATCGTTGACGTCAGTGATGGAGTCACCAACGGTCTAGTTCACCCCAGAAACAAGACCAACATTCATTGTTGTAGTTGTTAATGGTAGTACACAATAATAAATTAATATAGTCGCGTACCTACGAATGATACAAATGATATAACGGTCGTCGTCGTCATCATCGTCGGGCGCTTCATTAATTGATTGATTGATTCATTGATTCTGCGATGCAATTGATGATGATTCATCCGGATGTCACGACTGTCATTCGACTGGACTCCGTCCTCTCGCGACAAAGGGAGATCGATTGTGAATGCGGCGAATCGATTGTGCGGAGGGTGGATTGATGGAGCGGATTCCCGAACCGCAGGTACTGCGAGACGATGCCCGCTTTTCTGGGTTGCATTGGGAAGCAGCGACTCCAATTTCTCGCGCCCAATTTTTCCGCCCGGGAAAAGATGCCATTGCGCATAGATGAGCATCTTTCCCGATCGAGATCAAAATCGTCGAACGTTCGAAAGAACTCGAACTCCATCACAGAGAGGACCTTCATCGAGGCATCCCTCGCCACACCCTGGCATAGTCAAAATCATCATCAGATCATCATTATTAATTTAATGGAACTGACAGAGAGAAAGAGCGTCGACTTCGGATTGGCATCTCAATTCCACAAAGCTGTAAGTACTTCAGTGCTCTTCAGCCGAACCAAATCGGGCTGTAACGTTTGCATGACGAGATCCGCAGAAGTTCAAGTGCGAAGAACAGACCCGCTCTTTCTCATGACCAAGGAGCTCAGATATTCAGCGGTCGGATCGGAGAACACGTTTCGAGTCTTCCTCGGAGGAGCACTCGCGCCCTCAGCTATACGGTATTATTTACAAGGTGGTTGGGCGAGATTCAGGTTGGTTCAGAACAGAAGTCGCCCATCGACGTGAGCGTTTCATAGTTGGTGAGGCTTGACGAGTAAGGCCTTTCTCTCATGTCCCGTTCGCTCAACTGCTCCTCCCCTCGTCAAAACTCCGTAAGGATCTCATTCCAGGCGATCATAAGAAGTATGATGAATTAATGAATTAATTGCCTAAAATTGAAGTTTACCTAAATTGTCGGTTGGTAGTTCAATATTGTCTGTTTAGGAAGACGCCAGCCTATTTTTTTTGTGACATCTCTCGCGGAGGAAGGAAGCACGCTGGAAAACGAGAAAAAGCGAGTGATTGAATCGATGTGAACCAATGACGAGAAATGAAGGGAGATTTTCGGTAGGCTCCCTCTCTATCGACGCCATCCTCGGTCCCGCTTATTTAGCGATCGAACAAAAATTTACCAAAACAACAAATCCGCACAATCGGCCTCCGAGCGCCGCCGACCCTACAGGAGGAGTATGTTACGATGGATTGTCATTGAATCGATTGATGATTCAATTATATTCCGTCGTTTGTGGATTCATCGCGTCGCTTTCCGCATTGGAACTTTTGGAAATGTAATTCCGTCCGAGGAACGACTATATTTCGGGTCAGTCAGCTCCCGGATCCGCTGAGCCTGCGTGCAGTTGTTTCATGCTGCTCTCACTCTCGCTGCCATTGAGAATTATTTTGGATTCTAAAAATTTGTAAAGGTCTATCGCAGTATCGGGTTTTTGTTGTTGGGTATGAGGGTAAGAGAGTTGACCGAAGGAGTGTTCAAAAACGTCGGGAGCTCGAATCTAGCTAACAATAGGCGCCCAGTGGCGTTCGATCCACGTCTCCGGAGGCGCAGACAGAGTTCTTCGTCTCGTCCGTGTCGTCGAAATCCAACACCTGCACATCGATCAGAGTAAATGTTAATGTACAGCGGTACTGACGATCGGTGAATGTTGATGGACGCTCGGAGCGATCTTCCATTGCTTTACTCACCAACAACTTAGTTTCTTCGGTTCCGTTGCGAGAACCGACAGCGGCCACCAGCTTAGTTTGATCGGCGCGAATTCGCCAAACCACGCCTCCGTTGGCTGCGGACGGTAACGAGACCAAATTCCGGAGAAATTCTCCTGTCTTGAGATCCCATAGTTTAACCGTTCCATCGTCCGAAGACGTGATGACAAACTTCGAGTTGAACTGTAAGCATGTGACGGCCGACTGGTGTTTCGATGCTCCGGCTAACGTTTGAAGGCATTTTCCCGATATGATGTCCCAAACTTTGACGGTGCTGTCGGCGTTCCCAGATACCAGTATATTGTCCCGCAGCTCCATGCCCGACGTGAGACTTTGATGCCCGACTAGCTCATGTTTACATTGACCCGTTTCTACGTCCCAGACACGAATCGAAGCGTCTAAGCTGCCCGAGACCACGTGTACCTGTAAAGATAATTCATTGAAAAAGTTCCTCAATGAGACATTCTGGAGTCGGGGAATTGAACAATCTGCCGGCGGACGAGTTCTGCGCAGGAAAGCACTTACCCCATCGAACTGGAGGGAGTAGACCCTGTTCGTATGGCCGTGCAATGTATGCAGACACTCTTCTCGTTCGGGGTGCCACACTTTAACCATGTAATCGTACGCGCCAGATACAATCAATTTGCCGTTGTATTGAACGCAACGAACTGCTGCAACGTGTCCGATGAAAACACCCATGCATTCACCGGTCGAAATATCCCACAATCGTAAAGTAGCGTCTCTGGATCCTGACACCACCCTGCGGATCGAAGACGGGGGAAAACCGTGATTAGGATCTATATCACACCTAGCTCAACTCATATGGGAGCTACATTCACGAGCCGTCATGTAGGAACTGAGACGGTAGAGCACTATTCCACGTTACCTGTTTCCATGAAGGTGCATGCAACGCACGGTGGATGTGTGTCCAAATAATGTATGTATGCATTCGCCCGAGTCCGCATTCCAAACTTTTAGGGTGCGATCCGTTGAGCCTGAGATCACTATAGCGCCAGACATTTGAGACGACCATACTCCACCCGAATGGCCGACAAGCACTCGAAGACATTTACCTGCGACGAAACATCCCGCATGATCGCGACTCGTCTCGGACCCGAGTCTCGGCTTTGGCAAGTTCATCCCATGATGAGGATGAATATCGATTGAGACGAAGGGGTGGCTACTCACCGCTCGCGGCGCTCCAAACCTTCAGGGTATAGTCATCACTCCCGGACACGATCCGGTTCCCGGAAAATTGCAGACATGTGATGACATGATCGTCGTGTCCCTTGAGTGCTTTCAACTTCCGTAACGGTCGGGATCTCCAATTCATCGTGATTGCGTACTGTCGCATGAACGCTCGTTTCCACGACCTCGGTGAGCTCTGTGGGCAGGAGGATTACGTTGAATGAGCGGTCGTTCGAATCGTTCATCGTCGTGGCGTCTGGTAAACGGAGAATCTCCGAGCTAGAACGAGAGTACTTACCCCGCCTATTTGTGGAGGAGTCTCGATTCCGTGCTCTCGGCACTTTATTCTCCATAGGAGATTGTCTTCAGCGAGAACTCTCCAATACCGACAAGTCTGAGCAGCTCGCAACAGGTCTCTAGGTTCCAAGAACGCTAACACATACAATGCCAACTCTTTCGGAAGTAACGAAATGAAGTCCCGCTGGAATCGAGGCTCGATGACGCTCATCACATGACGTACTTGGGAAGCATCACAAGTAGACATTAAACAATCCAGTGCGTTTGAACGTTCGCCATGAGACCTAATTGGAAAGGAAGAACGTATGAGCATCTATTCCGATTCAACTTCCGAAAATCAACCTCATTGACCATTCGAGGGAACACGATGGATGCAGCGAGTCCCTGGCCTCAGTCCGAACCGGGGGAAAGGCAGAAGTTTACGAGCTATGCTGCGCTCCGAAGCTGATTATCAATAATAATAGTAATAATTGGCGATCAGAGCAAGTGATATGTTCCGGCGCACTCGATTCAAGAGGAGATCTTGACTCGATAGGAAAAACCCTCACCACTCGCTCGGGTATCGGGATTTCTCGGGTCTCTCCTAATAGGCCAACTGCTGCGCCAGACCGTCACGTGAGGCTTGTAGACGTTACCGTCACAAACAATAAAATGCACTGAGCTCCTGTATCCGGCATTTCGTGAAAGTTGCGAAAATGAGTTTCGAAAGGGTCTTGGTTTCAGCAACGACCATTCTACTCTGGTGTTCGTGTTTTCTCGCGGATGACTCGAGCAAGCTTGCGTCGAAGACATGCAATCCTTCTTATTCTTTCACATCACCGAACACATGTCTCAAAGACGCATCGAAGCTCTGGCAATGCGCGAGACGATTGCCTTCCCTCGTGCAGGTGAGTCGGAGCCCTCGATGATGAGGATGGCTTCATTCGGCCGATCGTCTTCGCGGTCGAGCGATCACGATAGAGAGCTCGCGATGGTATTAATGCACCATTCCGCCTTCTTCGCCAATGAGTGTACCCCTGAAGGATCCTCTAATGTGTATCTCAGTCCGGTCTACGAGATTCTACAGATTCGACGGATCTCCACGCATCCGGGAAGTCAATCGAAAACGTGAATTGAATCTCCGATGACGTTCTCTGATATCCGCTCCTATTATTCAGGATAGGGCTTGCACGAGACAACGCGCTTTGTGGAACTGCGTATGGCATCATCTGCGCACTGAGGAATGCAAGGGAAAGTTCCTCCTCGTTCGGAATCAGTTACCGAAGCAATGCGAAGACAAAAACGGTGAGGCCCAAGACATCGCTGCTAGTTGCACGGACCTTCTCCGATAGTGTTCGCAGTCGACGGAAAACGGTTTCGGGAAGGCCGGCCATCTTCCGCGAGTTCCGAGCGCGACAAGGATCGGGGAACTCCCTTCAGTCTCCTTCTCTGCAAGCCCTCACCCCCTGTTTCCGTGAAGTCCTCACAGCCATGTTTTTCAAAACAGGCACGGGGATCGTCGACTTTCTTCGATAAAAATAATATTCCGCATCGAACTTGGAGACTGCGGAAGGTTCATCGCTTCCGATTAATTCCAGCGAAAGGCCAGTTCGTGGCAGCGACAACATACGGCTCCAGAGGTCTCGCCTTATGGTTCGCCTGCGTCCACGCTTTCAGCGCATGCGACCAGTACTGGTCGTGCGATACCCTGGACGCTTTCAGAGCATGCACTGCCAACGCGAGGAAACTGATCGATCCGAAGGTGAAACACAAACATATCAAATCAATTCCTCCGGGGATTTACCCTGACGAAAATTCTCCGGGATATTGCCAACGCGATCCTTCCCGCAGGCATTACCTAGCATCAACAAAGTGACGAACACTCTGGAGCAGATCCATCAACGAGTTCGTTGCCTGAACGCGACTTCACAGGTAATCACGCTTCCCGAGCGCATCTTCTTCAGACCACTGACGATAACACCGCTGACGGGCTCACGAACAGATTTTCGGATCGAGAAAAACCTCTGAACTCGTTGCAGGCCGTGTTTCCTTTCGATTTCAAAAATTGTCTGTCGACTGTGTCGCTACAAGCTCTCAATCATGTCGGAGGCATGACAAAACACGAGCCGGGACCGGCGGTTGGCACATCCAAGGAGAAAGGCACCTGCTACTCCACCGAAAGACTCGAGAACAATCTCAACGCCTTCCATAAATCTTGTCCCGTCTATCTACAGAAATACGACCACGAAAGTTTCGCAGCGATTCGAAGCATATTCGAAATCATTCTGCCAGAGGCCGAGGGCGACTCATGTCGAAAGCGATCGACCGATCCCGATTACATGCCTCTGCAAATGTGCCCGTGAACGAATCGACAAGCAAACGCCCCGATCCATCCTTGTGAAATGTTTATGATTTCTCCGAATGGCACTCCGCGAATGAGTCGGTCTCAGGTCAACCGGACCCCTTGATTGATCGGCGACCGTGAGAAAAGTCCGGCTTACTTCATGCAAGGATACTTACCACGATATAAATTGTTGCAACCAAGATTCAAGTTCGGGTCCTCGACATATTTTTTTACTAGCGGGAGAACACTGTTGCTGGTTTTGGACATCCGATTTCCGTTTGGGTGGGGGTCCTGCGGAGTTCGAACCCATCCGCGCATCACACGAGCTGCCCGAGCTTTCATCATCCTGCAATCCAAATCCATCATTGTTCTCAGAGATCAGTCTGGTCATAAGCCACGGTGCGAGGCGATCGACATGTACGCAGTAATTATCGTAATTCCCACCTGCTGCATGGATTGGTCTAGAACAGGTGACAATCCGTGCTCGTCGCTGGCATGGGCCGGTGTGTCCAAATCTTCTTCGGGCGGACCGCCTTTATCCGATAGTAGGCGGTCGACCGAGGACGCAAGCGAGTTGACCTCATCTCGTTCAAGACTTGAGAAAGGTGAATAAGTTATTGACTAACCTTCTCTATTCGATAGGTTAATCTCCAGTAGGAAGTTTTCCACTTTCTTGGTCGCAGCATCTTCTCCAAAAATTCAAGAGTGTTCCACGGCCTTAATGCCCGACGCAATTATTATCTCGAGTCAAGCTCGAAGGGTATACGAGTTGAAGACCTTCGTCGTTGTAGTCCAGTGTAAAGATTGAGATCGGATCGATTGCACAGAGAATCTGGATTTTCGCGATTCCCTTCGAGATCTCCTTAAGTTTTCTGGGAATCGAAGACAAGGGAGGTAGGCCGAAGTACACCGACTCGAACTTACTTGGAGTTGCGAAGATGTGTCTCCAACGCGCCATCGGCATCGGCAGGCGTCGGGGAAGGTCTGCAGACCAAATGAGCCCGGTTGACTTCTACGAAGTCCTCTGTGATACCATGCACTCTGATCAAGTCCTCCAACCTGGAGACGAAGTTGCAAATTGTACCCGATGCTCCGACATCCCAAATAGGAGTATGAATCATAAAATGTGTTCTTCACGCATAGATATCGCGCACATACCTTCTGAACAGTAATCCCCGAGATTCCTCTCGGGCTTTAACTATGGCGACCGCTAGTATTGGCCCAACAGTGGCCAGAGAAGCCAATTCTTCAGCCTGAGCAGAGTTTATATCCATCTAAACTCTTCTAGCTACCGGAATCCCTCAATCCTACAGACGAAAGAGTTTGGCTGCGAGTTCAGACTCGCGTGATCGTTCAGCCCGCGGATCAGTTTGACAAGGGCAGTAGCAGCAACAGCGAGACAATCCGTGTTCTACCTGGAAAGAGAGAGTAAATCAGTGGGAATCTCGAGTGCTTTCCTTGGAGAGAAGTTCTAGGGCATTCTCGACATCCGGGACCAAAATCCCGAGGCTCAGACTGGTGCTTCCCGACCAATACACTGCAACAGAGTCTTCAGAGTCATTTCCTGGCTGCAGCCGCAAGCAGCCCTCAAACCTCCGGGCATCTGGGTCCAAACACCGCTCGGCTCCGCGCCGAAGGAGCCCGCAACCAGGAAGAATGGGAATCGAGGGAATTTCTGATGAAGATGGCATCTTCGATCTGTGTGATCAATTCATGTATCAAGGGCTCATCCGTATATGATTGCCCAGCGCAGCTCGCTTATCCATCGCTCTATCCACGCCTCAATTCATGAATATCATACCCTTCAAGAGCTCCGACTAACTCAGTCAGCAATGTCAGTGGAACTTTTTTTCTCGAATCTCGATGTGCGACATGAGGCGACCGAGTCATCGAGTGACATCAGCCGCTGTTATGAGAGATCTCGAGCGGCGAACGAATCGCCAGTTGTCCGATCGGTGGTTGACTCTCAGATCACTCCGAGAACGGAAACTTCCCCCATGAGCCTTGCAAGGGCCGGAAGGCGCGAAAGCTACGGCTCGGACTCTCTATAAACGAGAGCACACACTTTTCGCTTCTGAGCCGCGAGCCACGAGCCTCCTCGCATCGTGTTCAGGATTCAGAACTCTCTCCAACTTGGGTATAGGCTGACGTTGAGGGGTCGGGATCCGCGGTAAGAGGTACAGAAGCTTATCATTTTCGAAGTTCAATCGAGATCAGAGGGAGAAATCCTGGAGGAACACGTGGAAGAGCCCTCCCTGATCCTCCGAACAGGCCACCGTGCTTGGAATGGCGCCTCTCCCGTTACGGGCGAGCCGTCGGTGCTACGAACGGACGGCGAGCCTTCCGCCAGGCCGTTTTCGAACTCCATGGTGACAACCACCAACCAACCCACTAGGCCGCTGTCATGGATAACATAGATAAATAAAACAAATCCCCGAAATTCGTGTCAAGCCCCCGCGAATGAGCGGGATCCCTTCGCAGAGACTCTCGAGGACGAATGAGCAAGCGCTCCGTGAGCGCTTCGATCCCCAGCTCATTGGGAGAGGATCGCACAGGTGTAGACTGTTCAAATCATATTAGACGAGAAGTCAAGTTCCTTACGGGGAAGCCCAACTCCGCACATGGAGAGGATGCATTCAGGGTCACGAATCGAGGAACTTCGGATAGGTGAAAAGAGATCATCGCTCCGGATTGCTCGGACGTCGGGAGTCGAAACCAGGTCTCTCTTTTGGCGACGTCTCTTGTCGTCACCGGTTCCGATGACGCTCGCGACTTGAATCCGTTCAGGGTTTCCTCTCGGGAATCAGGAAATATCAGACGCAGGACGGCAATCTCCAGCGGAAGATGTCATCATCATCCCGCTCTCGACTAACTATCGACATCGATTCCGTGCAGCTTTCGCCGATACGATCTTTTCGCGTCGAATGGATTTTCTCCTCCATCGGAAGTTGCTTTTCGGAGCCCGATCCGAAGGCGATTGCCCGTCTCCGACAAGTCCAATCATCCGTCAGAGCAGAAACTAAAGTGGCAATCAAGCCCAATCATCGCGTTCACGTCTCACAGTCTCCCTGTATATTTTCAAAATTAATCAAGGGGTTAATTGAGCGGAGAAAACCAAGATCAGAGCGTCGATCACATTCGCAGCGAAAGACCGTTTCACTCACGAGCTGGCTGCCGGTGTGCGTTCATGACGGAGAAAGAGTTTTTCACGGCCAGGTATCCCGCAAGGACACAACGACCCAACACGTACCGCGAAAAAAAACGTATGATCGGAGCTCTGCGTTCAAATTATGCATCCCTCATCATCCGCGAAAAGGCCTCCCGAGGAGCTGGAAACTCCCGCGGTTGAAGTCCCGGACGGCTCTCGATGATTGTGGCGCAAGGTGTCCCTCATCGTAAACACGAGGATGATGAGCGATCTTTCTGCGAGACTCGAAAAGCAGGTCCAGCGTCCTTTGATCAGAGTTCAGCCAGTGCACTCCCTGCACGTGATTCCTTCACATCAGGACTCTTCCTGAGGGCGGTTTCCCTCGAGTTTTCTTCGGGGCCGCGTAAGAGCCTCTGACACCAGCCCGCTAGGAATATATCGAGGACCTCAATCCATTCTGTCTTGGGCAGGTTCCCAGCGCAGACAGCGATGCCGGGAAAGGCGGCGACTCAGATCGCAAAACGAGCTTCATACGGCTGCTTGTATCGCTGATGGTGCTTTCGGCTCACAACGAGAACCAGAGCCTCTGTTTTGAGTCGGAAAACGATGCATCCGACACGATCACTGCGGACACACGACAACACACCGACTGTCACTCCGTCAGCCGCACCAAGGAAACAACAAGCTCGAAAGCTCACAGAAAAGTCGATGGAAACGATACACAGGTGTCACATTGGAAAAAACGAGGATTCGATTCCGAAGAATCGAGTCCTCGTCTCGAAAATTCGCTTGAGATAATTGAGTGGAAGAAAAAAACGCCACGTCAAATGGCAATGGGCGGAAGTCGTCCGACTCCCAGAAATATCGTCATCAGATTTGTCCGACGAGCCCTAATACAGAATGAAAGGTAGATCGTAGTAGATTCGGCGCTTTCAGGTTCGGGTACGATCTGGCAGATGTCCAAGATGAACCTCGAGGACTTGGGGCCCCTCGAGCCTTCAATCCAAAGATCACGACTTCAACGTTGCAACCTTCCTCTTAGGCAATCGCTTCCGAAACGGGGAATTCTCCCTATGTTCCACATACGCAGATAACCTCGCATATTTCCGATCGGGGAACTAAGAGCCGACCATCGCAGATGTTGCGAGATCAAATGTATTCTCGAGCCGAGAAATAAATAAGAGAAACAAGTTGCCAAAGATGGTACCAGCGTTCGCTCGTTCCGAACAAGGGAAACCGGGGGGATTCTTCAGCGGAGCCTCGCTGAAAGCGTGCTCGAGCCCGAGCGTTGCTCCAGTCGGTCGGCTCTGTCAAACGAACGGAGCTTCCAGAGCACGTCTTCTCGGATAGATGTGTTCGAATAAACTCTCTCTGGCTCACCTGCATCGAGAATTCTGTGGAAAAAACAAACATCGTACCTGAGGATGAATCAAATCGGGCGATGTTCGGCCGTCAAGCCAGTGAAATGGTCACCGGAGATACTCCATTTTCGCTAGAACTTGGCCACAGCCTCAACAGAGCAGCTCGACGTTCTCAAGAAACTGTGCACGACAATTCTCATCGAGAAATTCTCTCCCAACTCACAAGCGGAAGCGAAACTGAAAGCCTACAGACGACAGGAAGCTTCAGCGCGCCAAGTTTCAAAAATTACACGTCTCCCCGCTGCGCCGCCGCACCGCGTCTCGAGCCGACCGGGTCCGGGATTTCCTATGATTCAGGGAGACTGGAATCGCGGCATAGCCGACCCGAGATTCGGGCGTTCGTCCAACTCCTGGCAAATCTGGCCGCAGACGCAACTCACACAGGCGATCGAGAAGATGGGGTCCGATTCGTTAAAAGTTCATCTCTAACGAGCCGGGCTTTCGAAACTAAAGCGCCCCGGAAAGCTCACCCGACCTATCTCCCGAATGATTCGATCGATGAAGTCAAATCAGTCTCCCTCTATTTGCTGATCCATTCGATCGTTGCCATCTGAACCAACCAACACCGTGTATGACGGGAAGGAGACGCGAGTGAAATGCAGCCTGACAACGAACTGCCTTCATATGGCATCGCCCACAAAAGGAAGCATTCTCCGACTCCGAGAAAAGACGTCGAGATGAAACCGGCGGAGCGTGAAGCTCTCGTGAGGATATAAGTCGAAAATGAGGCTGAATTCGGAGCTTTTCATAACCTGGGGACAGTTACACTTTTTTACCTTATGCAGATGCCATTGAGCGAATTCCTCAGGTGGAATCGTGACGGGCTCCTGCGACATCTCACCGTCAGACGGGATCGAGCCTCAACCGAGAGAGGGGACGTCAGCTCAGACCCTACCGAAAGGGGACCTTTCTCTTGCTTGGCGACATTCTAATTGTAAGTAGCGAAGTGCACGTCTCGTGCAGAGGCTGCTCGACACGCTGCCGACTTGACGACCGTTCCATCGCTTTTTGTGAGTTTCTCCCGGCACCTGCCGTTATCGGGAAATCAGCAAGGCAGTGATTCTCGCTGCCGTGTACATCATTCATGACGCTCCTCGACTCATACCTCGGTCGCGGCGAATTTCGGCGCAGAACGTGGGAAAGCAGCGGTCGGGTTCTTTCTTTGGCTTTTCCCGCTGCCCATCTCTGCAACTGGAGCCTATCCCGATCAAAAAGGAATTCGATAATGGATTTCGATCGAAATGCAAGATCGAGAAAATGAATCGACGGTCGGGAAAAACTGGCAAAGATCGATTCGACGAAAGCGACTAGAGGCGCGACTGCTGAAGCCCCGAATGTTCGCGAGCCGCAAGTTGAGCGAGCGGAAGCAAGAGTGTCCGAAACATTTGGCATCCAACGCCCCGATGAGTGCTCACGAGCTCGACTACTTTCGATGGGGAATTCCACCCGAGTCCAGTCTGGCGCATCGCGCGAGCCATGATTCAAGCACGGCAGATCTCTGAAAATAATTGCAGCGCGAGCTCCTCCCCGAAGTACGGACATCCGTAGATCTCCTCCGGCAGGCAGAGTGCAGACAGTCAAAAGCAAACGGAGCACATGGTTGCGCCCCCCTTCCGTCTCAGAATTATGTATGCAGTAATTTTGCGTTCATTCAGCTCCACCCGTCGCAGTCGCAGAGAAATCAGCCGTTCCATTCAGAAGCCGTGAGACTCGTTCTCATGTGATCCCTGCGGCGAAGAGGGCGCAACTCGTCGAGAACGAGAGAGCTGAGGCCACTTGATCAGGGTCACCCTTATCGCATCAGACGGGGACGGGAATTCCGAAATATACTCTTGTCTTCCCCTGAGCAAGTCGCGCGCGGGCTGGATCATGTCATCCACTCAATCAAACGTTCAGTCGTCCAGTAGGGGGCGCGGCGGTCGCTTCCGAGGAACGCTCATGAAACTCAAGATTTCCTCGGCGATCTCGAAGCTGCCACCGACTCGAAATCTTGAAAATGCTCGGTGAGGGCTTCGCTGATAGATTCGACTCACGATCGGATCGCGAGTATCGAATGTCCATCGAGGCGGAGGCACGCGCCGAACTTGACAACTTTCGCTTAAGGACCACCCGGTGATGCGATACGCAGGTCGACTCGGAGACAGAAATCACCATCAATTTTCTTTTCGTGTGCCGTGTTGAGGCTACCAACATGAGGTAAAGAGAAAAAGTGAAAATTTCCAATTCTGAATGGAATTAAGCGGTATTCCCAAGCACGGGGCAGTCGGTCGTGCCGAGCTTGAGCTCCGCAGCGTCGTTCATGACGGATCAGACGAGGATGAGTCGTATCGAGACGTCGAAGGGGGTTGCCCAAGCGGTGTGTTGTTGGGACAGGTCTGGCCGGACCTCAATGACGCTCGGGAAGCTCCCGGAATGTCGTGATGCATCGGTTCCGAGTTCGTACGACGATTCCAGGTCGATTGCTCGGCCGCAAACATGTGATGTGTCCTCCTCGAGTGGGATAACCGAGTTTTCGGAAGTGTTGTTTTCACCACGTGGCTACTCCGTCGAAAGTACGGCTCGAGGCGCCTTATTAGTCCCGAAGCGTTTTGGAGGTTTCGTCCGATACCCGGTTCCCACTCGGAACATTTTTGCCGGCGGGATTTCCTAGGTTTCTCGGTGACTACCAGATTCCCAAATAGAGAATAAGCTCTCAAAATGTCAAGAGAGCTGGGCCGGTCTTTCCCATGAAGTGTTTTCCATCGGATTATCCATCCAATCTGGTGTACAGCAGGGCTACCGATGGCTCGTGTGATAGTCCGAGGAGTCTCCGTCATTTGTCAAACCTCAGTCTCTAGATAAATGGAGGAAGACTAACAACTTTTTACGCTTTCAGTACGCTCCGTTTGCAAAAGCGACTCGCAGCCGCGGTGCTGAAATGCGGTCGCAACAAGGCCTGGTTGGACCCCAATGAAGTTCAGGAGATCGCAAATGCCAACTCTCGCGAGAACATCCGAAAGCTGATCAAAGACGGTTTGATCATCCGCAAACCCGTCAAGATCCACTCGCGTTTCAGATGCAGGAGGAACGCCGAAGCTCGCAGAAAGGGTCGTCATTGCGGTATCGGTAAGAGGAAGGGTACCGCGAACGCCCGTATGCCCACGAAACTCCTGTGGATCAGGCGACAGCGTGTCCTCCGACGTCTTCTGAGGAAGTACCGAGAGGCCAACAAGATCGATAAGCACTTGTATCGTGAGCTGTACTTGAAATCGAAGGGTGCCGTCTTCAAGAACAAGCGCAACCTTATGGAGCACATTCATCGTAAGAAGGCCGAGAAGGCTCGCACGAAGATGCTCAACGACCAGGCCGAAGCCAGACGTCTGAAGGTCAAGGAGGCTCGCATCCGACGAGAGCAGCGAATCCTTCAGAAGAAGCAAGAACTGGCCGGAGGAGATGAAAAGAAGGCCCAGACCGCCGGGGATAAGAAATAAACAGATTCCGCTCGGTTATCGTTACGAATAAAAGGAGCGTTCCAGTGGAAGACAAGATTTTTCTTCATAGAGCTCAAGGACGATTTCAACGCTTGATAGCGATGAAGCCTCAACTCTTTAGCCTTATTCCTCTGTTCTATTCCGTCGAGGTATAAGGTTTTTCCCTTAGCGCGAGTCCCCGTATCTATCTTGAGACAATGAAAAAGCTTTCCGTTCTCCTCCGCGATTGCGGCACTCTCTCGATTGATACATCCGGAATCGATGTATCGAGCGAGGAGTTCCTCGCCTGATTCCTGGCTGGTTCTACCTCCAAGCCTGATCTGACTCCGACGAGCGAATGGAGTCAAAGCGAATGGGGGACCTATCGAGTCTCTATCCTCCATTGCGTGTTAACCAACGCACGACTCTCGCCTTTCGACCATCCTCGAACGAGAGATGCTCCGGGGCGAACGTCCTGCAATATGTCGTTGCGGTTCTCTATCCCGTCATCTGCGTTGTCAGGCGAATCTCCGCTCTCTCGAGACTGAGGCTGAGCCACAGCTGGGTTTCTAAGGTCCCAGTGTTTTCTTGAGCTATACACTACAGACAACCACGGCCGAGTTCATCAGTCTTCTAATTTTGGGGCAGTCAAGGATCGATATGCAATGATTCTGTCGTACGGCGGATTTATTTCCAAAAATTGGGTGCGGTTCATGCCCAACCAACCAACACTCGGGGATGCCTCGAACTCCTCGCCAGGGGATGGAGGGCGCATCGAGAGATCAGTTGTTCGGGGTAAGTTTCAGCTTCGATGCTGGCTGCTCAGCATTTGGAATTAGCACGAGATGAGGCGGTACATCCGTCCTCATCCCCTTCTGTGCCTTCTGCGCGTCATCCCTGGGTAGCAGTAATCTAGAAAATTGGAGGGCTGATTTCCCTGTCGGTCGTGTTCGGGCCGGGGAGGGCATCTGATGATTGGGAGGTGCTGTAGGCTGTAAAGGGTAAGGTGGAACGGTTCTGGGACCACCCTGCCTTACGAGTGCTCTGCCCCCTCCCCCTCTTCCCGGAATCCGATGAGAGTTCAGATACGAAGAGGCTCCGTAGCCCGCCTTGATCCCCGCGATAGCGGCTGGGATGACGATCGCATTTTTCAGGAGGGCTGCGGCTGCGATGTTCACTCCGCTTAACCCGAAACCGGCATGGACAGCGATCGCTTTCGGTATCAGGAGCAGTTTGCCCCCGATCACAAAAGGAGCAACGGCGCCAGCCGCGAGGCTTGCTAGAGCACGGACCGTCGGAGGCAATATTATGAACATAACGCACAGGATTTTCAATGAGAGCATATCCACGAGAAGTTGGAGTTGCAGAGAGGACGAGCAATGATTTGGTGCAACTCTAGGACAGGAGCGTTCGGCAAGGCTTTTCGGCTTCCGGTGATCATTGGATTCTCACTCTCCCGTCTTCCAACCTGGAACTGGACGCGTCCGCCTTATGCCTTCGTCGAACTTCGACAGTTGGGAGTATCGTCGGACCTCGACAGCTGGGACATGAGCGGGAATCGAAAACATGGAATGAATGAGGAGCGTAAGGCCCCTGACAAGGATCTCCCAATAAACTAGCTCCGTACTGACCTGTTGGGTCCTCAGAGCATCTCTGTTCTCTGGATCCGAGTCCTCCGCTTCGAGTTATTCACCTCTGAATCATCGGGACGGGGGCCTGATGTGAACACGATGCCTGACTAGCTCGAGAATGAGGTCTACCCAACCTAGGGTTGATTTTGTTCGCTCGACAAACGGCACCCAGTGGGACTCAGCGGGGAACGCTCAGAATCACGTCTATCCTTGACTTCATTTTCGCAAACAGAAAAGACATTCGATAGCAGGGCTCCCATTCGTGTTTCGCTTAGGTGCGCCTCGGAATATACCCGGAATGTTCTGTCGAGCTTTCTCCTGCTTGTTTGATCATCCCTCCGTGATCTGCATCAGCCCAATGAAGATTGGAGAATTCGTCCTTGCTCAGGAAGAAAAGAGAGTTGGCTCCACGGTACTTCCTGGAGCTCAAATCGGGGAATCGCCGAGTGGGAGGCTCTCTGGTTAGCGCCACGGAAACCGAGAGGTCCATTGAGAAGGAGCGACGATTTGTCGCTCCTCCGGGAGACTTATGAGACCCACAATGAAAGATTCCAATCCTCTTCCCCCATACTGTCGAGACAAGTCTCAGGTTTGGCGCTCGACTTGAACTTTATTTAATGTGTGTGCTCACAAACTCCAGTTAAAAACAGGTTTTCGACACTAGGAACGGGTGGAATCGGATATGCGGGTACGCGCACGGTGATCGACACGATTTCAATGACGAGGTTGTAAAACTAGGGAACCGCGTGTCGACGACCGCTTCCGCGAGAGACGATGAATCCGATGCGTAGCTCAAGTTTCCGAACGTGTCGCCAGCATCTACGACAGCACTCAATACTTGAATTTGAAATTGACCTTCATGAGATATTTGACGTGAACTTGAGCGACATCGTAGACGATGTACTCGTTGTATAAGAGAGTCGTATCGACATCACATTTTTCTGCTGGTCCCATTGGGACAATAGAGCCTTCCAGTTTCTCCTCGTTTTTCGGCTGTGTTTTTCCGATACCTGGAAGAAGGACATCGTAGCTGTGGTGACTGAGGAGGCGGAAGTCTCGTCTTCTCGCAGGAGCCGACACTGATGCCGTCTCGCGGCTACGTACCCTTCACGGAATGCTTTTTGTCGGGAAGCTTCGTGATGTGATTGGCTTTTGTTAATTCATGCATGTCCCCCAAGGCTACTTCGCAGAGCAGCAGCAAACCGACCGGATTCGCGGCTGTTGTGCAGCAGTAGTTTGCCGACTTCGAAACCATGTCGGCGAAGTAGATTCCTGCGGATACGAATCATGGTGAATTAGGCTCTCATAGCATCTTTCCCCTCATTCCGTAGAACCGGATCGAGAAACACGGTATCCTCCCGAAGGGATCTGATGAAGTCACCTTTTCCAAACATGTATCCGGTGACTGGGGCTTCAGGAGGAGCAATGCGGAGGCCCTGAGATATAATTCCAGCGAAGTTCGACAGACGGGAACCGTGCCATAGAAGCTTCCGGTTATGAAGACGTTTGAATGGTTTATATCTAGGGAGAAAAATACATCTTATATATTTTTCCCAAGCTGATCATACTACACGCTCGAAATCGCTTGTCTGGGTCCTGGCGAGTGAGCTCCCTCGATGACCATTGTTCGAGAGTTCGATATTACCTCTGAGCTTCTCCCTCTCTCGCCACGGTGAACACGTCGAGGATTTCGAGATCGTACGCAGCGTGAGTGTCGGCATGCGTGGTGGTGACGTATTTCTGTAGTATGCCGAAAGCGGCTCCATCTCTTGGTAGAACTTGGATATCGGCCTTCAGCTGCGCGTAATGATGGTCCACGGGCAGCGCGGTTGAGTTCTTTTCTTGTTTGAGCATCTTCATTGTGAGCTCCATCTCGCCCAATGAATCTAGCATATCGACTTTCTCCTGCAATTCATCATCAGAGTCGTGAGAATTGACGAGATCTCTGGGAAGAGTGACTTGAGCTTGAGTGCACCAACGCACCCATCAGGAGTCTCGGAACAAGAAGCCAGACTCACCTTGATCGTCTTGAGGTCATCGAGAAGCGGTGGGGCATTCATGCCGAAGTCATGCGGAATTATGGTGAAAAACCTGTTGGAGGCGTCGAGGAATCGGACCCGGGACGCTTTGGTGTCGATCAAGGCTTGTAATTCCGTAAGAACTTTGAACGCTTTGCTTATTTGATCCTTCGAGATTTTCCCGAGGGGCATCTTCTGGAGATCTATCTCGAATTCCCTCATTTGCTGATTCATGACATTTACGTCGAATAAAATACAAATCAGCTCTTGTACTGGGAGCGGCAGTTTTGAGTCGGAGCTCGTCGCCAAAATCTGAAGCGGAGGCAGAGAGTCATGAATCTGCGGATTGAGTTTCAGTTTTGGTGGATACGCGTAGATGGACCCAACACACGAACCTGTTTCGTATCCGCTGCACTTTGGTCTTGCATGAAATCCATTTCAATGATGTCGAAATACTTCGCTTTCTTGACAAAGCTCTTCCTCGACTCCCAATCATTCCCAGTTTTGTCCAAGAAGACAGCTTTGAAGTCCAGGAGCGCATCTTGTAGCGTACCGTGCTCCTGGAGTTTATTACCACCTGCGGAATTGATATGTTGGAGCACTCCTTGTCTGCGGAAATTTGCTGGAATAGGAGTTCTTTTCGGGCCTCTGTCCAATCAACTAACCGATAGTTGTCCCAATTCGACCCCATGCTCGGAAAACGAAGTAGGTCCCTCTGGACTCCAGCAGCTGGATTTTATAATAGGAGTTCGTTCCTCTTGAGACGTCTGCGAGACCGAGAACGCAACTGTACACGTCCTTGTTTCGCTGATAAACCCTAAAATGTGAATGAGGTTTGATTTCCGTTGCGTCGACTCGAATCGAAAGAACGCACTTCGGGATCCAGAACCTCGCCATCGAGGAGGAATACTATCGGGTACTATATGGGTTCTTACTTGGCGATGCCATCCAGGCCGGAATCTGGATCGACCGCTGCTAAGCCATTCATCTTGACTTTCATCGTGGACTCGCCGCTCTTCGAGAACATCGATTTCCCCGATTTCGATGTCAGCTCTGATGCTGCTTTCTGAGCTTCTGCCAAGAGCTTCGCGAGTCGAGCCTGAAACCACGAGATGAAATTCAGGGATGACATACATGCTAAACTATGCCCTCTCCTGCTCTCTCTAGATGAGCTCATTCCTAGCCATCTTCCCCGTGCCATCACGAAACTTGCCTCGTCACCCCAATCAGCCAGTTTGTGCGGTCTGAGATCGACGGAACCATTCCGGCACTTCTCCAAGAAATCTTCAGATACGACGAAGACGTCGAGTTTCTGCGCACGTTTCACTTTCGTTGACAGTCGGTCAACATTCTCTGGAGGACGAAATTATTTTTCTCGGAGCGCCTCCTCCAACAGATCGATAGCGACTTCGATACTCCGAGAGCATATACGACATGGGACCGAGAGATTTACTCTCACCTTGCTTCGAAATCACGCAGAAGGTGTTGTCTGTCACCTGCTTCACGACTTTGCCTCCGAAGCTCAGAACTTTCGCCCGCACAACCTCATAATCTTGCTCCGTAGCTTCAATTACGATCTCACAACCGGCGAGAGATTTTTGCGTCAGTGACTGCCTCGGTTCCGACTTCGGAGTGACCGTGGGTTTGGCGGCATTCACGGGAATAATTCTGAGGGGGATTTCCAAAGAGACGCTAGAGAATCTGCGAGAACGGAATCCGTGCCGGCTTGAAGTCGGAGCCATCGGCGACGGAGGGTTACTACTCCTCAATCTGGAGATCACGGCCAACTCACCTCTTCCCTACGCTCCCCTTGAGGAACGGAAAAGCCTGCAGGAACTCTTTAGGGACCTTGAGTTTGGATCTTTTAGGATCTGTCGTGGTGTATTCACATGAAGTGAATTCCGAAAAGTCCCCGTAACACTTATAAACGTTGTTCTTGAATCGGAGAGCTTTTTCTTTGCATTCGGGACAGGGATCGCACACGCCGAAGATGATCGCATCTGCCAGCCTGCGTAGAGTTCGGCTCAGCTCCTCCGCTCGATAGATCGCGCGAAGTCGATCGGAATACGAATATACATATGTCGGACTCACCATTCGACCAATCGGCTGATTCCAGATGGCACGTGAAGATGATTGTACTCGAAGATTTCAATGAGCTGCCGCTTGGTCATTTCGGTTTCGAGCTTCTTCTGCATTTGGAATAGTCGGTCGCTCTGCTTTTTCAGGGCGGAGTCATCCTCGGTTTTCTTCTTCTTCGCCGCAGGCTCGGAGTTTTCTTCCTCAGCCGATCTCTTCCTGCCGGGATAAGAATATTATTCATGACGAAGGCGCAAACTCGAATGGTATTGGTCTCGAGACTTTGCCATTCGATATGGCTTAAGCTAATTTGATTCGCTATCGGAGTAGTGCTCACACGGGTGCGAGTTTGGGAATTTTTTCTTTCAACATTTTCTGCTCCTCTATTCCGAGGGACTTGTAACCAGGCAGGTCTTGAGCGGGGAGGAACCACTGCAGCTGTTCTCGATTGGCGATGAAACACTCCACGTGATACCATCCAGGGTAGGGACCGTAGGCCAAAGCTCTTTCTGAATCATACACCATCTTGGATATCCTCACTTGATCTGGAACGGTCCAATCATGGTTCACTGTCCTCGCAAAACGAGCTCTTCCCTCCCTATCCCCATATTTCTTCGCCAACACGGGGAGGCTTGACGAAACCAACCCTTGGCGATGAGCATGTCGCAGCCACGACAAGTTGATCTGCTGGTTTTAGCGTACTCCACCGAATATTCAAGGGTAGCATTTTTCTTCTCTTTGGCGGAGACAGATTTTCTGCCGACGAGGTCAGCTGTGCCACCGCCTGAGCCGACTTTCTTCTCGATACGTTTTTGATCATCATATCTGCGGGGAAATTCGTGAGTTTCGAGTTCCGTCAAGTATATTCCTCCCGGGAATGATTCATGGAGCACCTCCTTGCAATGAGCTTCTCGACATGACGTCTAGACCTACTTGATGTTGGAGAAGCCATCGATATCACCTGTGGACCTCGGCTTGTTTTTCAAGAAGAAACAGGCAAAATGAAACCATTTCGTCATTTTTCCATCGAACGACGATGACTGTAAGCGGGAACTCGACCTATTAGAGCTCCCATAGCCTTTCAGACACCGAGAAACTCATCCAGAAGCCACAAGAGAATTCCATGAGGAATCCAATGAAATGCCAACACTCCTGCTACGGATAGGGTGTCGTCTAGGGGATCAGACGGGTTCAAGATACACATCGGAGGAATCCGGGATTCATCGATCTCGTTCAAAAGATGGGACGATCAAGAAGAATGAGATAGAGCTGTCCCGGGAAAACGGGGAAGCTTCGCCTAAGTCATCGGATAGCTGTGTTATGAAATACACAAACCTGGACCACTGAGGCAAGGCGCAGATCATCTTTTGAGATTGGGGATTTGCAGCTTCTGCACGACGCCCTGCCAGATTTGGCATAGTCCACCTTGAATGGCAAATCTACCTCAGCCATTGATCTGCCTTGATTTATATGGGTGAAATCAAGTCAAGGCTGGAATCCGACACAAGTTCCGGCTTGTTGATTTCTTCTTCGCTAGAGAGATGAGTTTGGCGCGCGGCGAGGGAATTGGCGCCGAATTTCGAAACCCGCCGGTGTGCTCCTTCGGGAGCTCGGGGACAGAGGGGACGGGAGGGAAGACTCGGACAACGTCTATTGCATACGGATTCCGTCTGGATCCTCGATTGCATCCTGACGAGTTCCCACGTTCCGGGAGTGCCCGCGATCCCCATCGGACAGACCGCGGAGGGCTGTCCCCTGACTCCTGATCCGAACGCAAGTGAAGTGTCTCGATTGGCTAGAACGATGATTACGATCGATGACGTCGGAGATCCTTCGCATTGAGGCTGATTCGAAGGATGAGGGGGAATGAACTGACGGAATGAAAAAAAAAATGAACGAGTCCGAGCGTGGCGGTGCAAACAATCGCATAAATCGGATCGGAACTAGAGGAAATTACCTCGATACTGATATCGGATTGCAAGAACTATTTTGGAAGCTTGGCGTCAGATGGCGTACTTCGCTTTGACAGTATCTCTCCCCTTCGCAAGATACGATGCCTTGGTGCTCCTCCGTTGCTGGAATCGATATGGTTTCACTTAAGTTGACCAATGTCAAAGGGTCTGCATAACTTGTGACCGTCGGGATCGGAGTCCTTTGACGGAGACCTCGAGAGAGCCCCTGACGGGAGCTCGCGCAGACCTTCCCGGCAACTCTCGTAGAGATCTCGGCGCGATTCGTCGCGTCGTGCGACCGCGTGGAGATCTCTCCAAGGATGGAGGCTCCTCACTCGAGCAGCGGGGTCACAACGATTCCTGTTGTGCCTCCGAGACTTAATTTTCAATACTGCCCGCGGAAGTTCTCCACGAGCTCACACGACTGGGTTTGAGCCTCGGATCGGATCGGAGCGCAGCAATGAAAGTTCGTCAATGTGAAATCGGGAACTTCACAGCCTATCCAAGTCACAGGGAAGTGGGGCGAGAGCGTTTCGGACAGAATGCATTCCTATCAAGCACTTGTCCGATGGTTTCCATGTCTCGGATGCCTTGAGCACATGTCATTCATCATGCGTCAGATACTTCGGATGTCTGAAGATCTGGCCGAGATGGCATTCTTGCCGTTTGGCGTAGCTTCACGGAAAGTCTACCCGAGGAGAGTCTCAAACAAGAGCATACAAGAAGTCACTCCATCATGAATCTCTCAAATTTCTCACCACAATCAAATACTGAGTGACACCGGTCTCATCCGTCAATGCATCGGCAGTGCATTGTGAGCTCATTGACTGGCTCCGAGCATTGTTGAAATCAACCGAGCACCGCGCAGCAGTTAGTGGGAATCGTCGATCCGAGTTTAATTGGCATCCTTCGATATGAAAGTGCAATCACGCAGAAGCTCTTCACTTGGTCCGCCCTCCTCGATTCGACCGACAAACGAATTCGGGAATCAAACTTCGGAGTCTTTCAGCTCGTCCGATCAAATGTATCTGCGAACCCTAAAGAGCATGGACGGCTCCGCCACCGACCAAGCTCTCTATTCAGAAGCTCGCGAAGACTATCGAGCAGGAAATGAGAAATTCGTAGCTGAAGATGAACAGATAAGCAGAACAAGCACATTCTGTCTGATCGGTGCCTGGATCTCGATGAGTACGCATTGGAGACCCGCATTCGGACTGGCAAAAAACAGGACTGCAGAAAAATTTCTAAAAAGTTCCATTGGAATGCGAAACCAGTGCACATGGCCGACAGAGGCGGTCAACAAACTACATAGGACAGGTTTTCGCGTCTGTGTTCTCGGGAGTCGCGTCACGGGTATTTGAGCCAACGCCCAATTTAGTTCAATTTAGTTTCTATTCAACAAGCACGTCGTACCAGCACCGAAGGTGTTGAAACGAGAGACCTCATATTTCTCTCTGTCTTCGTTCGGTACCGCCCGAGAGCAAGAGCCAGTACCGAGCCTCGACGGTCGAGTACGAGATGCGAATCGGAGAAATCGGCGCCGTAGAGGCCACTGGTTTCTGAGGGCGACCGTATCGAGTCCACATATCCTGCGAGATAGTCGTCGCTTGAAAGCTCGGGGAAATCCTCGACATCTCATGCAGGACTCGGCGAGGGTCCGGCCCGGTAGGGTCGCCTCTGTGCACCCTATGGAACGCAAGTCCCCTAGGTTCCGCGGGCTTTTTTGGGGCTCCGCGTAGATCCGACAAAGAAGCCCTGGGGTTCCGCCGAGCGTTTTCTGCGGCTCTGACAGGGGGCTTCCTAGCTCCTCTCTTGCTTAGGAATATCTATACGACGTCTCCGGGTTCATTCTCAGAAATACATAAGTTTCCCACCTCGAAACCCGCGCGAACAAGACTCGGTGGAGCACGGCAGCCCGTGCAGTGGATTTTAATAGCGCCAGCCATCGACCTGAGAGTGCATGGGATGCGATTGTTTAGTTGTGTGCTGAAGCAATATTTGGCGGGCTCGACTACACAACCGAGGCTGAGCTCAGTCGTACTCTTTGTGAGCACGTATTTCTGCGAGCGGGGATTTTCGATCTACATTGCGACCAAGAACAAGTATCGGGACCGTTTAGATTCCGAACCAGACATTAGGCTACAAGTGTGAGGAAAGACTCCAAACTCCGCTGAGTTTTTGCCCGGATGCCAGATCCACCCGTCGTATCGAAGGGAATCTTCATTGAGAAGTATTAGTAGTAAAATAAGTCTGGAAGGAGTACCTATCATGCAGCTGCTCAAAAAATGTCGGATCTCCAGAGCAACTTGTGATTGGAGGCGTTTTCCGATAGCTAGGGCCTCATTCCACCGTCTACATTCAGTCCGCCAGAGGCTCCGCGAGGGGTTCCGCGGCAGATTCAAGGGGTGGTAGGGGCTCTGTGCCACTGCCCGGAAATCCTCGGTGAACATTTTCTCGTATCTCCCTGCGGCCTTCTCGATAGCCCTGGTCGAATATTCCTCGATGACAAGGATGGAATCAATCGGAAACCTGCTTGTTTGCGGATGTTCATTCCTCTCGAAAGCCGGCAACAATGACCGAACGATTTGGGTCGGAACCCTACACGCGGGAAGATGATTCGACTTCGATTCGAAAGGAGATCGAACAACTCATTGAGGAATGGTGAAAGCGTATTGTGCCTCCCTGCCCGAGCGCTTTTCTAATCCGATATTCCTTTCTTTCGGGACGGTCGCACAAAGACTCCGCGATGACTCACAACAGTCGAACATGTCGGCCGAAGTGTGCACTGCGCGATGAGTCCTGGTGCCCAGAGGTCTACATAGTCGGCAGTTTCACGTCTGTCCGAGGATAGTAGCTTCTGCAGCAGCTGTTTGAGGAGTTAGAGTGGCCAAGCCCACCAGCACCGGATGCATTACCCAGATACTCGGCCATTGTACAGCCGCATGTCAAACTCCACAGGAATCTACCTGTCCCGCGCATAGTTTGCATACCGGCAAGTGCAACCCGTTTGGCGGGCACATTTCAATGATGGGAGAGAAATTGTGTATGTGTGCGAGACTTAGTGTGTGTATGTAGAAGACCGAAGAAAGGAGGCCTGTCCGTCGACCGGCCGCTCTGTCGGTCGGTCGGTAGATCGGCGTTGTTGCTTGTATGCTCTGTAGGCATATTTGGTTAAATGCCCGCGTGCCTCGAAGAAAACCCCCAGCCAGAGAAGTTCTATGAGGAGTAGAAAGCACATTCTTCTCGAGAGAGGAAAGTTAGAAGCAACTCGTCGCGGCGCGCACTCCGCTGTTGAGACGCAAATTGAGCTTGGCTTACCAATGCATAGTTTTCCAGGACTACTGGGCAATCTGAATATTCTATGGCCACAATGGATTGTGACCTCCTCTGCAAGTAGCTCCGGATATGGCGGCTCCGACAGTATCATCCCGGGAGGTTTGAGATTCTTTTTCTATGCACGGGGTTTCCGCTCCATGTTTTCGACAGAATGTTGAATCGAACCAGTTCCGACAGAGTCTTTTTAGGCATTCACCTGGGCGCCACGCCGTCCGTCCCATCGAGGGCCGATCTGGAAGCCGCGATGAACCAATTTTTTCATCCCGTGGAGTTTTTGTGCCGGACCCGAATTCCTCGGTGGGCATTTAAACCCCGTCAACATTGTTGGATAAACTCGACGAAAAATCTCTCTCTATTCTGTCTGCTGTTGTCGCCGTCAGGGAGTTGAAACTCGAGCAGCGAAATGAAGTCTCGCGTTCGACTGAGATTGTTGGTTCTGAGTTGCTTGATTCGTCTGGCGTGCAGAACAGGTATCCGAGTAAACATAGAGAAATGCCGGAGGCTCCTGTTTGCACCTGTAGCTCACAAATCAAAGTGAATCGGCTCAGACGATCGAACGAGTCGGAAACATGCTCCATGACATCCGAAGGACAAGATGAGACTCTGGAGCAACTTCCTCTAACCGCTCGAGAACTTCGGCAGAGACCTCAAATCGTCGTCTGTCGAGATAGGCGGATTTCGATCGGCGAGGATTCCTCATTAGCCGCGATGAGGCCTTTAGATAGTAGCTCATAGATAGCCCACCGAGACGCTCTCCCGCTTGGGATATCTTCAAATGCGGAACTCAGGCTCGAGTTCAAGCTTTCCTTCGGCCGAGATCTCGAGGAGTTCCAGGATGTCCTCTCATCATTGATGCAAGGATTCGGGCATACGCCTCGAATCAAAGACTCGAGAACTATCGGAGAGGAAGTGACCCCTTTTTGATTCCCCGATAACCAGAGTGATGATCCGGGACAGTTCCAAGATGACAAGAGCAGGCTGAAGCCCGAATCTAGGTGTCGTATAGTCCACAACGGTCGATGCGACCGACGTCGCAAGGAGCGCCGAAACCGTTTGTTGAACTATCGAACTCGGGTTCGCCGCTAAAATTAGGCAACTCGACTTCGGCAGTGCATTTTTCAGAAACCTACTTTGCCTGAGTGAGTGTGTGTCATTTTGGGCCGTTGAGAACAAACCTGTTGCACACATTGGAGCGGTTTTATTGCCTCAGGCGAAGGTTCTGTGTGCTTTTTTCTGTATCTGAGCGCGCAGCAGATTAAAGATACAGCAACATGGCAACCTGCTCTGAGGCCTTTACGAGTTTGTTCCCACTCGTCGAAGACGAGTCGGTTTGTCTGTTGCCTCGCTCGGTTGCGTCCACTTTGCACGACAGTGACGACGGTCGGGTCGTTAAAAACGTATGCCCTTCGTAAGGCCGCGCTTGCGGGAGTAGTATTGTTCCTCCGTCACAGGAACACTGTTCGTAAAAGGCGTAAAATTCTGCTTTGAGCATTCGAGACTTTCGGCTCACTGGCTAAATTCTTCAAATGCCTCACAGGGACGACCAGGGTTGTAAATTTCGACTCAAGAATGGAGCTCGAAAACCTCGAGGAACTCGCTCCGCTCCATTGGCACCGGAATCATCTCTCGAGGATTCGGGAACCGTCGGATGAATAGAGCTTCCCGTATGAGCCATAGGCTGGATCGGGATCCGACGACAATAATGATTGACATGACATCGATGTCATATCGTTCGGAGTCTCGATAGGAGCGAGACTCCGATTCCTGCAGCACGGCGGGTAAAATCATATGGATCCGTCTACCAGCGCTTATAATCCAGGGTCGGCTGAGCTCTTCATTCCACACAGAACGGCGGTTAACTTCAGAGATTTGCGGTCGAATTCTATTTCGTGGTGGACTCGCGTCTGATGTTTCGCAAGGCAGAGGGAGACCGCGAAGGGTACCAGCAGTTGCTTCACCGCCTTTCTGACTGCTTTCGAATGCTAACCTTTACGCTCGTCCAACAACTTTATGAGGGCGACGCTGTCAACGATGTGGCGAATTAGATTCTGCTATTGATCACGGACAGGTTGAGTCCAGCGCGATGCCGGTCGCATACTGCAAACCTGCCGAGACAGGATGTGGTCATCTAAAATACAGCTTTCGCACTCCTGATCCGAATGCTTTGGCTTCTGCCGCGTTCTCTCAATGGAATACTTCTGCCCGGATCACTGATTCTGCTGTCGCCACAGTCCCGATAATTCGTAAGTTATGATTCCCCTCCGAGGCGTGCCTAAGGTTCGTCCTCCGATGAGTCCTCTGCTTATCCTGGCATCGGAGCCGAATTCCGTTCGTGTTCGGAAGTCCATGCCTATGTCGGAACTCCGTAAGGTCCAAGGCCCACAAAGCAACCCTTCAGCGAATTCCATATGGTGTCGTGGTGCACACAGCAGGTTGAGCCATGTTCCATCATTCGGTTGCATGTAGTCGGGCTCTGTGAGGAGCATGCCGGAGACAGCCGAGAATTCCGTCGTGTGGATTTTTCGATGTTTAATCCAGCTCCAATCCTCAGATCGGTCAACGTCTCTCCGAGGACATCTGGGTTCCATGAACCGGCGATGGCCAATAAACTCATCACACAGATTAAGAGGTTCGCTCGTAGAGGGCTGTTGGCGGACTGGCCGATCGGGCGGCCAGCCAGTCGACCACGGGCTGTAAATTAATCGAACCATTGCATTTCGATCTATTCTTGAGCTCCAATCCAATATAACGCACTTGTGCTGCTGCTGCTGCTGCTGCTTTTTACCTCTCGCTATGCCCGCTACTGGCTTGTGATTTACGATATCCGAAGTCTGAATAGAAGAGCAGCTTCCGAAGACAAGGGGGTGGACCAATCGAAGCCACAGTCACGCCCTCCGAAACAATTCTAACAGGTGACTGAAGAACTCGCGATCTGTGTAGCTCTGATGCTAACATGATGATCCACTTCAATCGAACCGCTATCGTAGTAAAAGTGTCAGATACGTCTGAAGGATCGGGGTGAGAATCAGAGGTGAAAGTACTTCACCTCCGACCGAGATGGGCGGTAAGAGATCGGGGAAATGCTTGGAGCAACGTTGGAATTTCGTCAGAATTTCCAATCTGGTTCCCATCGGAACGAGAGATTGAATTCCTGCACGAGATCACTTCGGTTCATGCCTCCACGAACCAGTTGAGGGGAGAATATCAGTCAAGTTGGAAGATTCCATAAAAACATCTGTTCGATCGATATGCGTCTCTGGGATTCGCTGGGTGTCTCTCGACGTTGTGCAGTGATGCTATGGAGGAATTTAGTTCAGATCGATCATTTAACAGACATGGCGGAAGATCACAGCCCAATCTCAAGGATGATCTGACTTCACGAACAACAGATTCATCTTCGCTGCGTGATAGTATGAACGGCCAACGCGCCATGAGTCGAACAACGGAAATCCGAGGCCGGCTCGTCCCTGGCGCCCATGTAGTCCGCCATCGTATACAGCATCTCGTGATCTGTAACTCAACTACCTACGCGGAGGTCCTTGGACCTGATTCCTCTATGGATCGATCTGACTGCGCAACGACCCTATTTTTTTTCTTTCTTTCGGCGATCCCATCGCGGGCTCTTTCAACGGTCAGTACAGCAAGCTGAGCAGTCTTGGGAGGCGAAATTCACTTACCGTTGATTGGGGTAGGGGGAGCTCTCGCTAAAAATTTGTGCTCTTTACGACTCTCATCATTAGATTGAGCCTATTACGGAGAGTGATTGCAAGATCCCGAGCGTGGTAAAGAGCCGTTAAGCCCCGATGGTGAAGTGGCAATAGCCTCATAGACAAAAGAACTCCTCGCAAGCCTCCATAAAAACGTCGAGGATGGCGAAATTTCGAAATGATGCGATCAATCACGCCTCCGTCGTTGCTTATATTTGCATAAACATGCGCACCGGTTCGAGTTCACATGAAAATTCCATGGAGTTCTCTCGACATTACGAAACACATACAGTCCCAAAGTCAGCACTGAACTTATGATTGACAAGTATTCGAGCTTGTGAAATCTCCACGTATCGGTGAAGGCCGCATACTGCCGACCGTTCCCGACATTTGAGAACTCCTGGGGGGGACACTTGTACTTTCCGAGTGATTTTCGGGTACGAATTTTGCGATATCGACTCGCTCCCTGAGACGAGATCAAGTCCTGACTCAGGATCGTACCGAGGAGATGAATGGCTCGAACGAACGGAACGCTATTCAGTAGAGCGATCTCACGGTGCTATGGCCCCTGATCATCGAGTCAGTGGCTTTGTTTGTTGTGGCGAGCGCTTCTGTTTTCCCATGAGATGCAGTGAACGCACCAGCAGTCCCGAAAACGACACCCGGGGCGCTTACTTTGCTCTCGACCAACTTGCCTTGATGCCCGCTAAACACACCATAAAAAAATAATTACCCCAAAACTTTAGACAACACTCGTCTCTGATCGATTTTCGCAGCTGATAGAGCGCGGGTCCTTCCCGCGGCAAAAAACCCTTTTACTTCAGAGGAATCTGGCACCGAGAAATTCTAGTGATTCTCGGTAGAAGCTAAACGGACTCGGTACGAGCTCGCTGGGAGATCTGAGCTCTCGAAGCTTTCCGCTTATCGAAGTTTCATTCGGTATTCCTGAGCGAGATACGACGCCACTATGAGGAACGACTTGATCATCATGTGACGCGCCTTGTCTTCAATATTAGCGAAATTCTCACTACTCTCACACCTAGGTGCTGCTGAGCGTCTGTCAAGAGGACGCTTGTGTGTACATGGCGTATGCATGAGTATCGGTAGACAATAATCCATTTGAGTGATCGTGTCTCGCTTTCTCATGACCTGATAGCTGAAACGTACAAAAAGGTCCCGTCTTAAGTGTGATCTTTCGAATCCATTCGAAAGGAAAAACCACCAGATCGCCAAAAACATGATCCAGCTCCACCTGCTATGAAATTCGGCGGCTCCATGAGAATCGATTTCGGAGGCTGCTCGACGACCGGCCGCTTCGACCAGGTCGACAGTCGGGCAGGCACCCAGGCCAGCCGCTAGTGAAGCTGAGGCCGTCCGGACTCGGCAAAGGGTTCGTGAGAATGCTCGTGAGTTCAAATCGGCATACTGCTTCAAGAAACAAGGGCACCTGGCAGCCGCTGCGTTGGCCACATTGCCCCATCAGAGTCAAGAGTGTTAATTCTGCGGCATCTGTCGGCGCCGAGCAACTTCGCTGATTGTACGTGTACACCGTCGGGCAATGATTGGGTCCCTCCGCGAAATCAAGCAGAAAACCGGATGGGTAACCCACGATGGATGTTTCTTGTTATTATCATCTAGAGCTTCTCCCGCATATGGGTACGCCGTCGCGTCGGCTCGATTCTCGCAAGAATTGACTTCTCCGCCAAAAACCGCGTTATTCCACTCCTTCTGAACGACTCCATCCTAAGTACGAGCGAAGCGGCAATATTGTCAGAGCCTGCCGACCACAGCCGCACGAACCTGAAGGACACTGCCCATGATCAAGTCTGAGCGAGGTGTTTTGATTGTACTTGTCGACGGATGGCGAAGACCCTCTTGAAAAGCTATTAATTTGCTTTCGTGGCTTCGGGCGAAACTTGCGCGTCTACAGCGAGTTTCATCCTCCTAAAGAGCCAAGACCCCTGGTTCCCATTGCACTGCGGCGGCAAGCTGCTCGAGAGAGTACTGTGGAATCGGATTTTTGTAAGTTTTTTTTTCGCTCATATAGGCGGACTGTTGATCCTCCAACAACCTGTTTCGTTCTGCGACCATGGGAACCCGCGTACTTCACGACATTGCACGAAGTGCACCGAGATGGGCGAAGTCAATTATGAATAAACATGATGGAACATGATTTCAAAAAGATACTCTCCGAAAGATCGTCTCTCACCGGGATTCTCACCCGAGCTCATTGAAGAAAGAAATGTGAAGTCGACCGGCCTCCCCTGAGCATAGCTCACGCGCAGGAAACCTTTGATATGGACCTGCGGGAGCTCCCAAGTACCCTTCACTGTGCCACCGACAAAATTCCATCGTGATGTTCGATTGGATGTTTCGCAAGCTTGATTTCTCCTCCTGGAAAGAGACGTTGCATAGCCGGATTAGCCGTCTCTATTAGAAGAGTATTAGTGTCAAAGGATTGGCCGGAGCCACGAAAAAACTGCTCTTCCTCGCTCGCGGGAGCTCTGTGATGATTAAGCGCTGCCTTCGTTCGCGGACAATACAATTCAGAAAAAGCGGAAATTCGTAGAAATATTTAATAACTCTGCTCTAATCTCTCGTGGTGGACCACGACGCAGACCAATGGCCGGTTCCCGCGCGACCTCTGCGATTGGATCTCGCAAATGAGATTAGCCCGTCTAACCGTTGGTGGGAGCATCTATACGCGCAGTGGCTTCCTCGAGCGGCTGCATGAGAAGCGCAATGATAATTTGTGTTCAGGTTCTGGCAGCCTGGCTGGGAACAACTTGTCTTCGACTGAGCTCGAAACCTGTTTTGTTTACGGAAAACCCGAGCTAACGATTCCTCTCTGAAACTCGACCGTGTTTTAGGCGAAAAAATGACCGCCACTATCCGCGGTGCATTCGGCTCGTTCGGTCGACACCAACACTTTGTTTTTCGACCACTAGATACTTTCAACAACATGGAGGTGCATCTCGCGGGCTTAAGCCGCTATACGGATCGGGCGGCATCTGACACAAACACGAGGCGAAATTTTCTCAAGGGATTTCCGAATACCAGTTCCGATAAAGCCAACTAGAATAACCCACCGTAACATTCTACTCGCGCAGGTAAGAACAGGTTCGTAGGCACCGCGTTCTCCCTCCGGCTGTAGGCAGGACTGATAGAAAGAGAGTTTAAGGAATCCGCCCCATACGAGGGAAGAATATGTCCAGACAGTCTGCATGCGGTGTGAGCTCGTCCCAGGACAGTCCTCTCCTCCGAGCTTGCCCTATAACGGATCTCTTCAGGAGACCAACGAGCGGCTAGACAGACGGACGACAACGACCGTTAGTCAACGGACTTCCTGAAACAAACCAGTTCAAAGCCGTGATGTGCAGATACTAGTTGAACTGCAGGGAAGCCAGCGATGCAGTCACTTCGCTTGGCATCTCGATTTTGATCTCGACATATGGCCAAAGGAAACTTCATTAGTGGCATTTCAGGTTGGCTCATTCGAGTTTGTCGCGGCATCCCTTCGGTGGCAGGAGAATTCAGGAAACTCCAGCCGGATCAAAATGATTCCTGTATTCCGGGGAGCTTCCACTCTCTGATCGCAGCAATTCTCGATCCTGAGACTTCGGATCCTGGGAGAAATGAGTAGGTAGTTCCCTGGAATTATAGCCGCGGGATTGACGAGCGGGGAACTTCGTTGCGGGGATCTTTATTCAACCCCATCATTCCATCATCGTTTCGTGGCCGATGATCCTCGTAGATTCTTGGAACTTTTTACTGTATGCCTGGAGCTAAGGCCCAAGGATCCACCGCGCGCTCAAGATTCGAACTCAGGCAGACTCACAAGATTAACCTACAATGAGAAATCGTTTTGAAAAGACCAGTCTCGTTCAAACTACACGGTGTTACTTTAAAGGCTAAAAAATCAGCAAATTAGCAAGATGTCCCACAAGAGAAAAACGGTTCGGGGTTCCCATAGAACCGGTTCGAGGCATCAAAACAGTTGTTTGGACGCACATTTGGTCCAAAACTTCTGCGCGGAAATCCCCAAAGTCCTCCTGGTCTCGAGCATGCAACCGGTTTAGCTTCGAGGCGGATGGATTTTTCGTCGAATTCCATATTTTCTCAACTTGTTCCGTGTCCTCCATATTCACTTCATGAGTCGCCGGACGCATTCTGTGCATACATGCTTGTAGTCGGAGCGTCCGGGCGTTTGTGAGCATGATGAGATCAGAGTCGAGCTTGGACACAGTGTTTACGGTCCGCGGAGCGGTCACGATAAGTCTCTCGCTTTGCCCTTGAGACTGCTGCGAGCATGAGATCGAGTCCGCTGTCTCGGGAAGTTCCGAATCTCACTGAACGTATCTTACACCCTGCGGTGCGCCCTCGGACCAATGCAATCAAAATGCAATTTCCGTCTCCATTCATAGAGCGGTGTTAACCGCGACCAGACGGCGTGCGTTGTTCAATGATACTTTGGCTCAGTCAGATAGTATCGTCTTCGCCATCGCGCCAGACTCTGGAGTTTCAACTCGGATCGGTCTCCGCCTTGATCGTAGGAACTGCACCTTTTGGTGTTTCTGTTGGTCTCGTCCCGAGCTGTATCCGAGGATTATACGCCACACTGTCACCGGCGGCAGGAACTCTCGGATACCGGAGTCGAGAACTTCTCTTCATAATCCTCGCAAACATGTTTTCGCGTTTAGCTCTCAACTAAGATTTCCTTTCTCACACAATAGAAAGCAATTTGTTAGCGATCTGGCTTCCTGATGGCCGCGTCGCCGATGATTCGTTCGCACTCAGAAAAGCATACAACAGAGCTGTATGTAGTACATATATTATGGCTCGTATACCGATGCAGTCGAGTGTTTCGAGCCTATCGGGTTGACTTCCGTGCTCCGCTCCAGTGAGCTCGCAAACTCCGATAGAGGACTCGTCGCAGAATGAAAGGCAATGCTGCTTCCTCAATCGTGCACCGCTCCTGCGACAAAAAGTCGTCTTCGGGTTCGTTTCAGTTGCAAGATCGTCGGACAGGTCTTCGTCGTCGTCGTCGTTGCCTCGGATCAAGCGATCGGCCGCGCCCCGGACTCGATTGGGAACAATCCAAGACGAAACCGCCTTCTGGATTTCGAGAAGTTGTTGCATTACTCGATTCAAATAAATTTGAATTCATCGATTTTCCGCTTTTCACGATGCTCGGTGACAGTTACACTTGTCTGATTCTTGCGCTGTTCCCTCTGAGAGTTCGGGGCGTGGTGGTGACTGGGTGTGCAGATTGAGATATTCGATACACACTTGGACACACGGACCGACGGATCGACTTCGACACACACACACACACATACCCATACGCAGAGAAGCACACATCGATGCACTATGCAACATTGTACGATTGTTATTCGATCACAAAGCCGGACTGACACGGAGCAAGTGATATTTATGAGGAGCACTGGGGCAATTTTTCGTCCGGTGATAAACTCACGCCGGGTCAGGTTACAGAAGAATTCCGCTTTTGGTCAATGCGCCGCTCGCATACTAGCTCGTCGTTTGCTTCAAAACTAAACTATGCAATCTGGTCCAATGTCTCCTTGCCCATTCTGGGGAATCTCGACCCTTTTAAAGATTATGTTACCATCGGTATCCCATGACGAGATTGGACCGAGCTCGAAACTAATTGTAAGCCCATCTACATGTATATTGAATCCAGGATCAGCGCTGCAACTCATAGAAAGCTGATTCCATGAAACAGCCTAGTCGTAGAATATTCTTGACTCTTTCTTTCACGTCAGCATTCGGGGTGTCTGCTCATTCGTGGAGCTCATGGCGCTTGCTCCTGTCCTGCGGCCGACATAAGGTAGTCAGGTTGTCGAACGAGCACGAATCGTCATTGTCTCCGTCAGCTGATTCAGTTGGTTGTGCTCGGGGGCTGGCGATCGATCTCCTGGGACCTTGTCGTCTTCGGCGGCGCTTGCATGGGTCTCGCCATGTCGTGACCTTGTGCTGATTTGTAATCCTACGAAGCTGCTATTTACATTTGCTGATGGATCGTGGGAGACGCTCGGGTGCTAACAGTTCAGTTAGGGGCACCTCGTTCCTTCTGCTTCTGGGGCCGCAGACAGACACCTTCACATACATCTATCCAGCCATACACATGCGTCGAGGCTCATCGGAGGCTATTGATTCTTCACACTGCCGAATTCTCATTCAGCTCTCCGTGTGCGAAGCGTCTCCCCATCGCCTGTACGCATTCCAACATTCCAAGGAAGTGTGTCGGAGTCACAGGCAGCATAACCTAAATCCGTGTTTGGAGTAAATACGGTCCTCCTATCGCACGGAGTAATCTACAAGGAGATCCAGGATGAAACCCTGTTTCGTGAAGCGGCTCTCGATTATCTGCGTTGGATTAGCTCTCGATCAGCTCTTCCGTAGGATTAGCGCCAAGGGGACTTCTTGAGCCTCTCGTAGGAACTCGAGCCCATGTGTGAGAAATGCCGATAATCGGTGCTGATAACGCGCACATAGTTCAGGCAATAAAATATCACACAAATCTCAAATTGGCTACCGGACAGATTGCTCCTCTGCGTTCGATCCACAGAGATAGGGATCGGAAATACATTCGTCGAGCGAGACAGACGGAAGCAAAAATACCCGACTCAGTCAAACCTGCGAAGTCGGACCTGGTTTGCAGACTCGTGACGGACCCACCGAAACCTACCATAGAAGCTCGGCTTGGGGCTAGACCGACGGAAGACGGAGCATGTGTTTGGATTTGTTGGAAAGATGCTTTTATCGTTATTGAGAGCGGCATAAGGCCACAGTATGAAAAAATTCTGCGGGTTGCCAGGTGACACGCGAGTTCGGTCTTCCTCTTCTACTTCTATCATCTCGCGTTGTTCTGAAGTGAGACAGGCCTTCTGTTGAGGTTCTGTGCACTTGTACTTGGCGCTGAGGAGCATTCCAAAGATTCTTGACTGGACGCTCGCTGCACCAAACAGAACTTGACGATTCGGTGGTCGACGATCGGGAGTTCAGAACATCATCGATCATTCCGATAATTGATGGGGATCGCTTTTTCATCGCGCTCTCTTTGATCAATCGTTGTAAATGCGTGTTGCCATTTGGGTGCATGTAATATGTGAGTGGCCAAACACGATTCGTTGAGCTTCGAGTCTCCGACACAGTTTTGCAGTGCGAGTCTTGTCGCCGACTAGTCAGTTAGTATATGCTCCATCTTCTCGACAGAAGAAGGCACACAGATGCCTCATATGCGGATGCGTCCTCGCAGTGTCGCAAGGGGTATCTCGGGAATTCCTAGGATGCCCCAGTCTACGCCCAGTTCCCTCGCCACGGAAAATTGTGAAAACCTCGCTGTTCTCCAACGTGGAGATCAAGCAACGTGGATCCTACCGGAGAGTAGAAATCTGAGATACTCTTTCAGATTTACAGTTCCGTGATCCCCTTCGTTGAACATCCTTCTGGAGAATCGTCACCCCAGCTAGAGATTAGCCGCAGAAGCTGATAGCGGAAGCCAGAAGAACGCAATTCAAGCTCACTGAATAAGACCCTCCTAAGTATGTCATCCGGAGAAGTCGGATAGAGTCATCCAGCTCTTAGTCGGTGGATGGCGAAGATCGCAGTTGAAAAACTAAATCCGCTTAAGCTGCGAAAACATTTGCCCTCAGTCAGACGAGAGAGAAGCACTTGGAGCCCCGTCGATTTGTTGGAGTTCTTCAACAACACTCAGGAATCGCTCCGCGATCAGAAAGTGCTATCATCGTATTCAGTCGTATGCTGGCTCTCCCCTGTGAATCTCGTGGATTTGCCTACGCTGCCGCGGAACCACGAGCTGTGAAGAAGCCTCAAACAGTTGAAAATGCACTCTTTGTCACCCTCCAGCCTCCTCCAGAGCAAACTCTCGGCCATTTGGTTGAACGGGCACAGCGGGAGCGGTGGGAAGCTTTGCGTCGTTGTCGTCTGGGAATCTACGGAACAGGTCTCACAGTTTCACAAATGAGAATATCAGGTATTTGTCGCTCTAGCTCCGAGGAGCTTGGATTTCTCACCGAGATCTGAATCGCGTCGCCAGCCGGCAGCAGGAACTTCAGAGTGAATATCGAAACGTGGAACGAATTACTACCGAGATTGTCTTGCAGCTCTGGCACTTGTGGTATCTGGGTGGTCGACGTTCGCTCGGAGTGCGGGAGACCACCTTATAGAGGAGACACAGCACAGGTTGCACAGGTAGACGTTCTTATACAATGAGCGTGCTCGGAGACTGGGGAATGGCTCCGAAAAGGAGACGCGTATCAAGTGGTCTGCTCGGATGCAAATTGCGCTCAACTCAAGAGCCTCGAATCCGACGACGCTACAATAAACCAAGGTAAATGAAAGTTTCAGCTCGATGATGGATTGGTTACGGTGCAAGTTGACGCTCTCCTCAAGTTCGCTGCCTGATTGAGAACTTGACGCCTGCTCTATTGTTCGTCGATGAGAATCTCACCGGAGTCGTCGCTCTACCGCTCGATTTCTCTGTTCTATGCACCGCGGAGTCTTTTCGCACGGGCTCCACTTGGGGGCTAATTTCGATGGGGCTCCCGACGCGTCTGAGCTCTCTTTGATTCCTCCCTTCGGAATCGTGAGGATATATCTCCTCTTGAAAGAAAGTTGGCCCTGGGCTCTCATTCCTCCCGTGGAGCTGGACAGGGACGACGTCATGGATTTTCTTCGACATGAATACCCCGATCGTGTGCCATTTTTGTCCGGGTCCGGACGAGTTGGACTTTCGAAGCAATGACAAAAACCTCGAGATCATCAACATTCCGATTGAAAAAGATGGCTGGTCGTCGAACCGAGACTTCGGGCGGAATTCTGAGGGAGATGGCACATGATCTCTCAGCAACAGGTTGCTGTTGGATTAAAGGGTGTATACGCGCTATCTGCTCGGCTGGCTGTCATGTGGCGTGCCAGGGAGACAAACCGAGCCCTGTATGTATGCGGTTCAACAAAGTGTATGTATTGCCGACAAAGGACCAATCGCTCACTGAGTTCCAAAGCATGCTACTAATCTCTCGGATCATCAGAGAGGGGTCACTGAATCCGACAGGCGACGCAGGGGGATGCATCGGAATCCTGGCTCTCTTTCGTGAGCGACTCCCGGCGCTTCGGAGAGTCACGCAACAGAGTCACGTCATGGGAATTTCTGCGGGTTAAGTGGTTAGAGGACGGACTCACGGACCGGGTACGTTCCGATGATGAGAATCACTGCTCGAGGGGGACTTATACGGGAGAGAATCCACTTCGTCGAAATCCCTGGTCCTCGAGGGTATCTATCCTTCAGAATGAATGGATGGAATCGCGTTCGAAAAAAATCCGAGGGTGTTGTTCGGAGTTTCGCACAAAGGTTCCTTTAAAGCTGAGGGGAAACACGTGGGACGAAACTCGAGTTTCAAAGACTGCCTGCTCGGCGACTTGGTCTCTGTGAACTTATCTCACCTATCTGTTTGAGCCTGGACGGTCTGCTTGCCTCCCAAAGGCTCTGGCGAGAGCTGAGGCTGCTCAAGTCGCGCTCCAATTGGTATATTCTATTATATTGATATATATTCTAGGGTCGAAATCCTGCGCATGATATCAGCGGATGCATACCGGGAACTCCTCGATAGTCCCACTGTGGCTCGAATCGCTGACTACCGCGATCAACAACATGAGGGTCACGAGTCACGAGCAGATGACATGTGGCGGGATCGTTCTACGAATCCAGAGACCTCGAGTACTGACTAAGATTTCCCTGCGCCGATGACGTTAATTTGCGATGTCGTCTAGGATTCTCCAACCCAATCACGGGCAATCATTCTAGATGAAGCAATGGAGCTCGCACGCAAATATTAGATTTCTTGAAGTAGACAGCGCAGCAGGATGCCAATCTAGCTGAGCATTGTAGCTTTCGGACAATTAGGGCTACTGCGTCAGCTATCTTCATATTTTTCTCGTAAATCTTCGCCCCGTCCTCCTCGCTCTCAACCGAAGGCGTTAGCTGAATTCGCGGAGTGTTCCTCTAAAAGTTTTACAACTTTTCGACTTCGGCTCATCCATCTACCGTGTGAGTCGCCTGGATCCGGAGCAGAGTAGAAAAATTCAGAACCGAGGAGTCGAGTGCCATTTGCATGGAATCCCTAACTTTCCTTCTTATATATTCATTCTCTGTAAGTGCCCATACAATAAGAAAAACCGGACCTCGTAAAACGAAGCTCACGTCGAGCTCCGCTTGCAATAGTCGGGACCTGTTCTCCGGAGCCATGTGAAAACCTTCAGAAATCTGACCGTGCTTGTAAATCGTCGGATATCGCATAGATACGGCCCGGAGAGACAGGGGCTCGAGAGCTAATCTTGTTCGAATGACCGTTAGTTGAACATGCGACCGTTAGCGAAAGAGTTATCGGTGCAATAATGCTTCGAGGTTAAAAACAAAGGCTGAGAAGTGGAGCTCGGGGTGAAGGTAGTAGTCGTCCCTGCTCGATCGATGTTTATTTTTTCCATATCGGCAAAAATGCGGTTTTCGCCCTTCGCATTTGTAGAGCAGCGCGCAACGCATTGTCGCCTGACATCCGAAGATGATTTATTGATGTTTAAAAGGGAACAGATACCGCCCCGGCCGTTGTGTTCGATGTGTATGCATTACCTTCTGACCGCGGCTCTGCGTCTCTTCTGCATTGGAGTCCGTATATGTGATTTTCCGATGCTGTCGGGGCACCTATGGTTCTCTGGAAGCAGATAAATCCTAGAGATTTCCAGATCCGCCCTGGAGGAGAATATTCGGTTTCGACATCGGAGTCTGATTCCGTCCGTTTCGGAGCCGCTCCGAAATACCCATTGGCGGTCCGAGGTTCGGCTTAGCGCGACCTCAGAGCATGGAATTCGTCACGGCATATGTTGCTTTAACTTCGCCATTATCAGCTCGTACAAAGAGTATACGGAGGAGTTCTGAGAATGTGGATTTTCGTCAGACGTATGATAAATGCGGTAACGCCTATCGCGTTGGATATTATTACTTATCACCGATTTATGAAACAGGTTCTCTCGTCAAATCGTCACTCGCTCATCGATCTCTCTGATCCCGAAAATCCTCCCTGGATTAAGCTCGTCGCTGTGAATGCCCCACGCCGCTTCTCGGGATTTCGATGATTTAGCACTTGGGAGGATCCCGGAGACCATCGGAGTCTGTCCGGGGAGGCAGCATTCACCCGATAGGCATCGATCGGCGCTAACCAACGGTTCCCATCGTCTACCGCTTCTTCCAGACTTCGGAAGCTTTCGATTTCCGGGTGTGTGTCTGAATCCGCACCTGGCGTAGCATCCCTGTATTGTGATATTGGTGCGAGAGAGTCGCAGAGAGAGAAAAAAACGAAAAAAGGTCAAATAAATCACTTGTTCGTCCTGAAAAGATCACTCCCATCTCACACGAGAAGGAACTGTGAGTTCGTCTCCTCTGTTTGACGCAGCCAATAAATTAGAAGGTGATTCGAACGCCATTATTTTTCAAGTGTGGCATAACACATCGGCGCGGCGGCTTCTCCGTCGACCAAGTACAATAGCAGCACAGCAAACCACTCACAACAAAAGAATGGATCTCACTGACTGACAGAATTTCGAGAATTTTATCGAAGCTACGGATCGCGACCATATGGATCCGACGGTCCATCCATACTTGCATCGAGACTCCGTCCTCTCATAGCATAGCAGGCACTCGTCCCTCTCCGATAGGTAGGCAGGAAGGCACAAAAAGACTCTTCCTTCTATTTGCTGATTGATACGCATTGTCCAAGGCGTCGCTCGCCGAAAAACCCAGCCAATTGATAGGCCGCTCGTGACTTACTGTCGTGGGGATTAGTATACGCTTTGGGATCTCATTGAGACAGCGTACACAAGTGAATGTAAGGCCTCGAGAATTTCATACTTTCTGGCTCAATTCGCAACAATGGTTGAGTAAATTAGCGGATTCAAGATTTTACATGCCTTGCGGGCAAGTTGAGTTGCGGGTACCTTGGCTTCGAGCTTGGGATCCAGCTAGGATCGCAGAAATCGAGCTCCACGGAATTCCCCATCTCAGCCATACCCACGGGTAGAGACCACGGTTACCTAATTAAATTCCGATTCCCTTCCGAAATATTCCTAGTCTGTCGTGCATGCTGTCTCCCTGGAATATCTCCAGAGTCAAACGTAATCTCTGCCCAGTCGCTCGTGTCGGTCGTATTTCCCCGTGGGGGCTCATCTATTATAATTACAGTTAGAAAATTATCCTTCAGAAATAATCCTGGTCATTGTCATCTTTCAGGGTCTGGCTCAGAGCATCTGAAACTGAGACTCTCCCTTCTAAATCGCTCTGAGAATTGGAATAGAAAAGACGATCGAGCCATTTCGTGTATTGCTTGAGGCGCTCGGATGCGCTGGGAGATTTCCATGATGCCCGATGCCCATGCTGATGTGAGTCGCCCGGTGATTGCACGCGGAATGAGCTCGCGGATTGCTCGGAAATGAGAGACGCCACAGAAATAACGATTCGAAAGCTTCGTAGCGTGAATGAATGTAATCGTTGCCTCCGTCCTCGCTTCCGCTCTCTCCTTCTCGCAACAAAGACGACCGGACTAGCTGGCCTGCAGGCTGCAAGGATACAAGGGGCAAATATGTCCACTTTAACAAGTCCGGGTGTGTGTGCAGAGTTATTATTCTTCGCTTCGCCATGATATATTGACTGGTCATGCAGTGTGGTGCTGCAAAAATATGTTAGCCACCAGGCACAGGTTGTTGCATATTTAAACATCATTAGCTCGGGACGACGGTCGCTTTCGGGACGGCGGGCATTTCTCAAATTCCTGCGCTGAGCGAATATTACTAAGCACATGGCGATTCTCGGGGATGTATTCCCAATTAATGCCGAAAGACCACCACGGCTTCGTCACAAGGCCTGACGAGGAGTGAGACGACGAGGGTGTCAATTGAGCTGTCAGCGCGTTGATGTGGGGGATGAACGGATCCAAAAAACTGGACTTCCGGGGAACTCTCGAATGAGGACTGTCTCTGGATTCGAGTCCCCGGTGGTTCTTGCAATTTTATTTCCCCCTCGAATCCCGGCTCGGATTGGCCATCTCAAGTCTGCGAGGACGGTTCATTACGAATCTAAGAAGATTTCCCGCGTTCGTTGCGGATATGTCACCACATGTGGCTCCCTCATCCGATCTGTTCCGACGCACGTCTCGGAACCTCGTTTACATGCTGTGCGCCTCAGCACAGATTCTCTTGAACTTTCTTCGCGGTGAGGAGCGGATGACCGTCGCTGGTGAGTAATCTACGAAACTTCACCTCCCACAACATTTATCCCAGCGTACGCAACGGTCCATCACTTTTGATTTTCGCTCGAATCGCGGATCTTTGCAAAGCTCATACAGAACATAGGCGGGGTGCCCAATGATTCTCGAAACGACTCTATCAAGTCACCCCCTGTTAATCGGCATCGGTCTCAATATCGGCACTCAGCTCTGAAGCTCCCGAGCGGGACGAGGTTCGAATCAGAGGGTCCGTGGAGCGATTCCGAGTGCGATCGAACCTCGTCATATTTGAATTTTCCGGCAGTCCCGTCAAAGCCCCGATAGTGCACCATGTTGAGAAGGTCGGATGGAGCGGGATCGGACACGACGGACTTCCGGTTACACGGGACTTTTCCCAAAGCCCGCATCCTACACTAATCTTCTTATTTAGTACGGTTACAATGGACCGATCCTCCGGTATTCAAGTATGAGAGCCTTCGCATTCACTCAGTCAGTGCCCAATCGTTCGTTTAATCACGAGCGCGCGTGATTCGCGAGTTAACGGCTCGCCTGGCTCATGATTACAAGCGGGACGCGAAATTCGTTTACAAACTGAAAGCAGTCGCGTATCGAATCAGCCAAATCGCGTGGGATTTCCCCCCAGGAAGTCGGATAAAGTCAAACGGTATGGGCACGAAGATCTCAATCGTCGCTGAAATCTGCGCCGGCAAGAAACAGAGTGCAGTCTGAAGAGATCGGAAAGTTTCCGAACAGACTACGAACACGATCCAGAGGGTTCGCGTGAAAATCAGAAAGACATTTGAGGAGGACTCCGCGAACAAGAGGAGACGGATTAGAGGAGCGACAGCCGAAGATACTGGAGAAGCATTGTTGAAGGGGTTCGCTTCGGTCAGGTCGCAGAATTTCCCTGTGGGCGGGTTATTGCTCAGAGAGAGGGCCACGAGTCTGGCGGAGAAGCTTGGTCGCGAATCATTCCGGTACATCAGTGGGCGGGTAGAGCGTTTCAATGCGAGGCATTGCCGTGATGTGCGCGGAGGAGCAGCCTCCGTCAATGAAGAAACTGTATCTCAATGGTCGAGAGACCTTCTGGAATACTCGCATCTTACTCTCGCGCGAACGGTTTCAATGCTGACGAGAGTGGTCTTTTTCATCGTTTGCTACCTGACAAAAATCATTTGCTCCAGAGGGGATCTTCGTCAGGGCAGGGGGAAAATCGAGGAAAGGCGCTGATGGTCGGTGCAAATCTGGTAAGCTCATAATTGCCCAGCTCACCCGAGGCTCAAAAATTTCGAAGCTATCACTCTAGCGCTCCTTACCCCAAACACAGTCTCGCGACTCCAACCTTGAGATATGGACACCATCCAGAGGTCATCGGCTCCCATCAATCCTTGGTCGGATTTGAGGGATTCCGGTTATGTCGAACCCTTCCGACCGGCTCTTTAGAGTCCCTTATAACGAGGTTCTACTGTATTAGCTTCTCAGAACTAATTGACCTATCAAGGATGCTCTGGCCGGAGTATGGTTCTCTCAGGAGTGTCACCTGTTCCGTTGAGGGGCTTTCATGCTCCGTGCGGGTCAGAGTCCTCCTCGTTATCCTCCCCTCCCCACCATGCTCTTGCTCGAGGCGTATATTAGAGAGAGTTCGACTGTGTATTCTAGGTTCGGAACTCATCCGTACCAGAAGAGACCTGACTTCAGGGACCTTCTCAAGGATCGACTCGCCCCGTGTCTTTGGACCGAAACGATGGCGGACATTGAAGCGACCGGGCGGACCTTCCTCGCCGGAGATCAAGAAGTGTTGTTCTCTCTGAACATCATGGTGCCATTGGTTCTGAGTGTGTTCGGCCGAGGTGGGAAGAACCGGCATCCTGCGGAGGATCGTGCGCAGATCGGGAGTCCGGTCATCACTCAAGACCAGACGATACAAATCAGTCTATGCATCGCAGCTCCCTTCTCCGTCAATCTCTTGAGTTACGATGAATCCCTGTCAGCCGGAAATGGGAGAGGATCGGACGAGGAGAATTTCGATGACGACATGGGGCTGCAGGAGCTCATCGACAGAGAGTTGGATTTACTCGAGCTCGATGAAGATTCTGAAGATGAAACGGATGATGCAGGCTGAGATTTCGGTCGGAGCCGTTGGTCCGGTACCACCGGACCATTCGTCTCATCATTCGTCATCTTCATCGAGCTCGAGCAGTAAACTCGATGAGATGTGAATCACTCATCAAGGAACAATGAAGTTCGGTTCCTCGATCCTCTTCAAGCCTACCTCCCCGAACCAGGGCACGAGCATCAGACTTCAGAGCACTTCGAAGCGGCGGGTTCTCTGGCTCATACGGATCTTGTTCTGAAAGCTGGAATAGGAGAACCCCATCCCCACCGTGGCCTGCCGGCCGACGCGAAGTCCATACCTACAGAGTAGACCACCACTTATTTGTAGGAGAGAATCCGTCACAGATGTGATCGAATGTTACTGTGCGACAATGAGGAGACAATCCTCTACTAATCCCCAAATAAATCTTTAATTTCGGAGAACGATTGAGAACTTGTATTTTCCGTGCGACTGTAATACGGCTCCATCTCACAGCTGGCATGTATTGTCTTTGCAAACTTCATAGGGGGTGAATAAATAGTCAACAAATCGAGAACCCCGCCACAAATTCCTCCGGATGATTCCAACGAGTATTGAAGGCAAAATTGAGCTCTGTTCTCGGAGAGCGAGTTTGGAATTTCTTGCTGCAGCTGATCAGTGGGAACCGAAGCTTTGGGATCCAAGCTTGAGAGCTTCCGATGCTGGGCCAGGTAGTGGACGATGGAGATTCAGAACTCTTCGGGTATACACTTTGAATGAGAGCCCTCCTAGAGCTCACTACGCACTGTTGACTACGATAGCAGCCGGAATAGACTATCCCAAACAGAGATTCCAACGATGGGTTCCAAAATATGCCACGGATCGGCGACGACACGGAGCTGATGCGTCTATACAACCCTGCTGAAGACTCAATACTCCGAATAGAGGCTTCAATCCGTGTGAAGTCCATCTCTCAAGACTAATTTGACGGTAGGGCTTGCATTGGGTCGCTCGGGCTGGAATCGGACATTCCGGGGACGAGAGTCGATCGTGAGTCACCCTGCATGCTGACCCGGTACCAGCTAGTCTCTCAAGGCTGCTGAGCGTGGGGTTTTTTAGCGCTGAGTCCGTCCCGCTCACAGTGGAGGATGCAGTTCTAATTTTCCGGATCAGGGCCGAGCGGGAAGGATATGAATGGCGTTCCACCAAACATGCGGTTGAGCGGCTCTGCACATCTCGGGATGACTCGCAGCGAGGCGTCTCGCGCTCGGATTCCCGAGATCCCGGAATCCCTGTCTCGATAATCTTGAGTCTGTCCATCGAAGTGAAAATCTCGCCGAAGTGTCTCCTCATGTGACTTCGTATTGAGACGACAGCAGTCAACTCCCACTCCCGGAAGAGATTCGATCGTTCCGGAAAGCCAAAGTCTAAAAGCGCTCAAAGACTGAATGCGCTCGCTTATATAAGCGCTTTGACTGAATGCGCTCATGACTCGATGCGCTTATGACTCCATGCGCTCGGGACTGAATGCGCTATGACTATGAGCGCTCATGACTAAATGCGCTTGAGAGTGAATGCGCTAAAATATTTATTGCGCTCAAGGTTGAGTTGCGCTCATGCTAAGTGCGCTCAAGGATGAGTTGCGCTCATGACAAGTGCGCTCATGTTAAATCGTAGTTAGAATGCTTGAGGAGCAGCGCCTCGAATCGTAATACTTCTTTCGCGATTCCACCAACTATTAGGTCAGGTTAGGTTAGTTCCCCGGGCGAGCGAAGCGAGCATATTCGGAAGCTATGACAGGCGAGCGTAAGCGAGCATATTCGCAGCTATGACATTGTGAGGCGGACTAAACCTAGGTCAGTGAGGTGGGGGGGCAAGATTAGTTAGGCCGCGAAGCGGCCTAACTAATTATTCCCCCCCACCGCACTTACGTAGGTTTATAGCCGAGCCACATCCGGAACTATGTATGCCTTCACTATGAACGAGCGCATATAGTCGTGAGCGCATATAGTCGTGAGCGCATTCTTTTAGAGCGCAAATAGTCTCTGAGCGCAAGTGTCCCGAGCGCATATAATCTTATAGCGCATTTAGTCATGAGCGCATTCAGTCCCGAGCGCATTCAGTCATCAGCGCATTCAGTCGCAGCGCATTTAGTTATGAGCGCATCGAGTCATGAGCGCTTTCAGTCGTGAGCGCATTCAGTCTTTGAGCGCTTTTAGACTACACCCCATAGAAAACCTCAATGGCTCGCGATTTGGTATCCGCGGCCTCGGTAGTCAGTGCTCCAAGATACCCCCGGAAAGCGATCCCCCG